>NW_010965519.1:0-1266 GCF_000463585.1 Tarenaya hassleriana
ATATATATATATATATATATTGTATATATCATCACCTTCTCTTTGATCTTTCCTTTGATTTTTATTTTCATCTCCTCGTGACTAGATTGCTCTATGTTTTCACCATATAACGTCGCGCGCGTCATCGTTGTAACAAAATCTTCCATGCATATATATTTGCATGTCTCCATGCAATTGGAAGGTCAAAGGGACAAGTTTTCTGGATGACAGATTTTGTTTTTTTATATACATACATACATGCATATATATATATATATATATATATGTCATAACTAGAGATAAAAGGAAACACAAGATGATTTGGAACACTCAAAACTAAATTGGAGCAAATTGAAAGGACTGTTGAAATTGACATTTGATTAGATAATCAATCAATATCAACTTGTGTTTCCTTTTATATCTGCTATCATTTCAAATCTTTGGAATATTTTTTTTAGAGTTGGAATATAAAAAATAATTTTTTTACAATTAAAAAATTTATTACAATATTACACCTTCGATCCATCTATCTCCAAAATTTATGGAGTATAGAACGAGATTTTTATTAGATGGTCAATCAATATCAATTAGGCATATTTTTTATCATTTCATTTTGCTACAGTAACGTTCTGAAGCATATAATTTTTTGTTTTTTTTTTGTCTGAAGCATAGAAATTAATGATCACATACATGAACATCTGCATAGATATGCATATATATATATATATACAAGGATGTGAACGTGTCTCAAGTTGAATGTGTTTATGCATTTCTGTATACTTGTTATGCGCTTTTACATGTAATTCTACATACGCGCACATATAGACTGTGTGCACGTATAGACTGTGTGCACACGCGGCGTTCGTGAAAACAAAGATTATCGTCTTTGTTGGCGTTCAATGGCATGTATGTGGACCCACATAATCTATGCTCACCGATTTTCGCAGCTATATATACGTACATATATAATCGTACCGCTCAATAACCCTGCAAGGTCTCTCTCTCTTTTACGATTCAAACTTGAATCGAGATCTAGTTTTTCCTACTTCATCATATGTTTTTTTTATAAAATGTTATAATTTTCATCATATATATGTTTTTGATCCAGAGATTTCATTTGTTAGAACAAAAGAAGAAGAAATATTTCACAATTTATTCTCTGCATATATATATACACACACGCATGAGGACGGTGACGACTACATACATACATATACATGAATATATGTGTATGCACTCACATGTATTTTCTTGTCAATAACTTGTCTTTTTTCATGTGTAAATTCA
>NW_010965520.1:0-1265 GCF_000463585.1 Tarenaya hassleriana
TACGAAAATACTTTTCATAAACGAACTTTTAGACTAAATAGATGACATATCTTATTATTCCGATAAATCTGGCTATGCTATAGACTGAAGTCCGCTCTTTATTTATTTATTTTTAGTTTGACGACGAGGTGGTACTAAATAGTATTGAATGATATTCAATTATAAATCGACATTTTTAAATCTTGTATATTCAAATCAATCTCTACTCGTTTTCGAATCAACGTACTAAATAGTAAAAAAACTGATATAAAAGATAATTCTATTAACAGACAGGGTTCGAACCTCCATCTAGTTAAAAAATAAAGATGTTACAAATATTTATGTCAATCATTCAAATTATTCTGTTCTTTATTTTGATTTATTTGATTCTCTCTCTCTCTCTATATATATATATCCAATTTAGGGAAACTAACATTTCCATATATCAATTTGTAAAAATTATATCAATTAATAAAATTGTATCAAGGGATTTTATTAATTGATTAACACGTTGACGGAAAATTCAAATACATATATTTATTTGAAATAGTTTTAAAAAATTCATGATTTGTTATGATATTTTTCCTATATTAATAAATTATAAAAAAGCTATGATATTGACTTGTACTGTCATCCACTAACCGGAGCCGTCAATCCGGATTGAACTAAACTCTTTGGGACCCGAACCGAATCTATAACCAAAGTAAACCAAACGAAATCGAACATCGCCCCTCTTCCCTTCGTCCATCGCTTTCGACTCATCTACCGCCGAGACCAGCATCCTCGCGAGGCAAGGAAAATTCTCCCATCTGCGATTTCATCCTCATCGCCGGAATCACTTCAGGTGGCCGAAAAATGAGGTAACTTTACGTTGTTTGATTACGGGTTCGATAGAATAGGGATTTCTGGGTTTAGGGTTTTGGCTGTGGGTATATCGTACGTCGTCTGATCGCCTGTATTATGTGAAATTTTTTTTTATTGTTCAGTCGGGTTTTGGCTCTTGTGAACTAGTTTTCGAACTTCGTTTTCGCTATTGGTACTAACCTAATAGACTGAATTGGGAAATGAATCGTTTTTCCTGCAGTTTTCGGTTCATTCAGAGGCAGAACTTTGCTGTCTTGAACACTGTTCGTCTGTGTTCGTCTGCAAGCCCTTTGATGGCCAACGGAAATGGCCACGAACTGAGAAAACTAGGGTTTGATTCTGTCAGTTCGCCTGCATCTTATCTGCTTAACTCTGTCCGGAGGATCGTATCTTCGTCTTCAATGGTATCAGTAAGTTACTGC
>NW_010965521.1:0-1262 GCF_000463585.1 Tarenaya hassleriana
AAACAAGTAAGTTGTCTGAAACCGATTATTACAACAATACATATTATGGTTTTTGTACTAACGTTTTACAGAGGTTAGAAAAAGAGGTTATGCAAGTTCAAAAATCTGATGGGGACAATGTGATGCATTCTAAAATGGACCAAGCAATCACCATCCTCAAACCAAATGAAAAATCCATCCAAACCAATCAAGAAGCAGATGGAGAGTTTTCTATCCTCATGGGAAAAGAAAACAAAGAAAAAATTATGAGCATTGTCTTAGATAAATATATAGTCACAGAAATCCAAAAAGGTGACTTTTATCCCTCGAAATATGGCGACGATTTCGTGGAAAAGGAAGCTGAAGAGCAAGACAAGTCTCGGTTAGAAATACTCTTTTCCCTTGCACTTCCTTTTACAACTCAATCTTTTGTTTGTCTTAATATATTTGGACAGGAGTTTTCGGAGAACCTCTTACACCACATACACGACACAAAATATGTTTTTCAAAGCCACAATAATTTTGCATTGATACCAACAAACTGTGAGCATCATATCTTGCTCAGATTTACAATGTTCATGCAACAGAGTTATCACTCAAAATTTGGTAATGTATTATCTCACACAAGTACACCTCATATATATATTTTTGATCCTGGATCTTTCTCGTTTTCATCTTATAATGACGACCAGACTTTGAGTTTACAATTAAGGTTATTCGGAAGACATATATACTATAAATATGTTGCTGATGTTCAAAACGTTTTTTCAATTATTGAATCCATCCTCATTGCAACCCAGTTTGAACATACAGAATTTACGCTTCCCAATCCCTTCTTTGATGAGATGCAAATTTGTAATGTTGGCACCACGTGGAAATATCTCATTAAGGGGGAACATTATATTTTTCTTTCTTTTACATTTTATGATAATGTTTTCTATAAGACAGGGACAAACAAATCAAAGTTCAATCTCATCAACGCATTTTCAGACCAACGGTCTGAGGGGGAATATAAGGTGACACTTCAAATCAAAGGTATGGCATCTAGTTTACTGAAAGTTGGACAAAACAATCAAAATACGATAATGTCATTAAAAATCAAGTTTTACAAATTCAAGACACTTTATCTTCTCTTATTCGATTATAATCATGTTTTTGCAGCATTAAATTTGTGTTTTTACGAAAAACGGAGTGCCTTGGCCTCCTTTGTGTTCTTTAATTCGTTTTGTGAGTATTTGCAGAATTTAGGAACAAATCTTGAGATGGATTGCAATTGTGAGGGG
>NW_010965522.1:0-521 GCF_000463585.1 Tarenaya hassleriana
TAGCGCTCTCGACTGAACTCCTAATGTCGACCACTGCCCTGTCTACCGAGCTCCGCGTGTCCAACATCGCCTGATACATGAAGCGCTGGAAGTCATCCTGTGGCTGGAATGTGTATCCATAGCTGTCTGGGCCACAAGTGGGTGGTGGCGGTGATGGTCGCGTGAAGTCTGGCTCTGGTAATGAAGCAGTGGGCGGTGGCGGTGGGGATGCCTGGAGTAGGTCATCGGGTAGTCGGGATGTCCCTGCCTCTGAAGTGTGGTACTCCGAATGTGTGGGCGGTGCAGGCGGCTCGTCGTATGCCTCCTCCTCTAGACCGGATCGCTGTCCTGCTGTGAGATCTAGTAGGAGCCCCTGTAGAGTGAGAGGTGGCAGATGTATGTTCGGCAGAAGGAGGCGCCTCTTGATGTGACTACCGCGCTCATAGTATAACCAGTAGGTTCGGCGACCCTCGATATCGATAGAGGACTTCTGTCGCAGCACCTTGATGTTCAGCGTGGAGGATGGGCTGCATCGGGTTCTC
>NW_010965523.1:0-1260 GCF_000463585.1 Tarenaya hassleriana
GATCGCGATTTTGCGATTTCCAGATTTTTGTCCAACTTCTATCGACCATATCTCACTCGTTTCTTAACCAAATTTAGTGTTGTTTGTTGCTAAATGTTTGTTGAAACGTCCTCTATCTAATCCAACCAACAAATCATCGAAAAAATACAATAGCACACTCAGAACGAGCTCACATATATGGAACTCGAGCCACTCACCTCTGTTTTGGCTCAGATCTGGTTTTGGCCGTATTTTGAGGTGTTTTCCGATCTGTTGCTTGACGGAAACCTCTTCTACACACTCTAAGGATGTCCCCCTTTGTTTCCCCGAGCTTCCCGCGCACTGGCTCTCCTTCTTTCTCTCCTTTTTCTTCTCTTTCTCTTTTCTTCTTCCTTTGGCCGAAAATGGCTAACTCCCAGCTTTGGGGGTGTTTTTGGCTGCGTGGGGGAGGCGAAATGGGCTCAAACTCAGGCCCATGGTCAAGCCTGCAACGCCCTGAGATCTTTTCTTCAGTTTTTCTTCGCGAGTTCAGTCCGTTCGGTCCGACCCCCGGTCCGCCTCCGGACCGACCCCCGTCCGCCTCTGGACCGGTCGGCAAATTTTTCAACATTCTTCCGTCTTTTTCTCGTCTCTTCATACGTGGTGTTTTCTCGTTCCTTTTTCCCGTTATTGTATATTCCCGTTTTGATGATAACGCGATGTTTCTATTTAATTATTTATTCTCGAAAATAATTAAATATTCGAATCAGGTTTCGGGGTATTACAAATCCTTCCTCCTTAAAAAGAATTCGTCCTCGAATTCTAAATCGCGCGATATTATCAAAACTTCCCGACAATCGGTATCATTACCAAACATAACCATCTCATCACATCATCTGATTAACAAGTCTGACACAATTTACAACGTCATACATAAGGGTTCATACACGCTCAAGTAAACAGATGAAGATACATACTACGCATCTCTGCCTCGGGTTCCCAGGTCATGTCTGAGACCCCTTGGCTTCGCCACAAGACCTTCACGAGTGGCACCTCCTTCGTCCGCAGCTTCTTGACCTTCCGGTCCACTATCTGCAGCGGCTCGTCTCCAACTCCTGTGGTTGTAGTACGTGAGAAGGGTCCGCTACGTACCTCCGCAGCATCGAAACGTGGAACACGTCATGGACGTTGCCCAACTCCGGGGGCAATCAAGACGGTATGCAACACCTCCCACTCTCGCGACCACGGGGTAAGGTCCGATGTATCGCGGCTTCAGCTTCCCGCTCTGCCCGAACCTCGCAT
>NW_010965524.1:0-924 GCF_000463585.1 Tarenaya hassleriana
TGTTCATGCCCCATCACCGCTGGCGACGAGGGGATCGGTGATCTGCTACCGTTGCGATCAGTCTGGACATATTGCATCGCGTTGTCCGACGAGGACGACGGGACCACCGACCCTGGCACCGAGACCACCACGACCCCCAGGCCAGGCGGACCGACCACCCCGACCCCCAGCGAGGACTGGAGCAGCCCCGAGAGTCTATGCTCTTGACGCCGAGCAGGAGATCCAGGAGGAGGACGAGGAGGAGGCTCACCCTGATGGAGCCGAGGCTGCCGCGATCTCAGGTACTCTATATCTCTGTGGAGTTTCCTGTTATACGTTGTTTGACACCGGGGCGACCCATAGTTTCCTGAGTGCGGGCGTGGCAGAGAGACTTGAGACTGGAGAGATCGAACCGAGGAGTGATTTTACTGTGCGCATACCAACCGGAGAGACATTAGCAGTGCATGGGATCCTGAGAGGCATACCCCTTGAGGTTTGCGGTCGCCTATTAGCCGCAGATCTCATTGTGGTACCCATCGGAGGTTTCGACATCATTCTGGGCATGGATTGGTTGATGAAGTACCAAGCCTACATTGATTGTCCTAAGAGGACAATCTGGTTTACAGATGAATTCGGAGGGTTCGAGTTCCGAGGCCGAGGAGCGCCGGCAGCGGGCCCGATCATCTCGGCACTGAAAGCCAAGAAGATGATCAAGAAGGGCAATGAAGCATTCCTGGTAGTTATTACGACTACTCAGGAATCGGAGAAGAGACTGGAGGATACACCCGTTGCCCGGGAGTTTCCAGATGTATTTCCTGAGGATCTGCCGGGATTGCCACCTAGTCGGGAAGTCGACTTCAGCATAGATGTGCCACCGGGTACTGAGCCAATCTCCAAGGCTCCGTATCGCATGGCACCTACGGAGATGGCCGAGCTGAAGAAACA
>NW_010965524.1:2095-3027 GCF_000463585.1 Tarenaya hassleriana
GATTTGGTTAGTCGGTCCACGACTACCCAAATGGCGTTCTTCTTGCTGGGCGTGAGCGGTAATCCGACCACGAAGTCCATGGCGATCGAATCCCACTTCCACTCGGGTATTTCCAGTGGTTGTAGCTTCCCTCCAGGCATCTGTCGCTCCGCCTTCACCTGCTGGCAAGTGAGGCATCTCGCTACGTATTCTGCCACATCCCTCTTGACCCTTGGCCAAGTATACCACTGTCGTAGACCCTGATACATCTTGCTCGCCCCCGGATGTATCGCCAACCTCGACTGATGAGCCTCGGACAAAATCTCCTGTCTCAGCTCCAGATCATCGGGCACACATAGTCGATTCCCAAGTCGCAACGCGCCCTGTTCGTCGATGCGGTAGCCCTTCTGGCTATATTCCTCAATGTGATCCATGTATCGAGCGAGTAATGGATCCCCGCGCTGTCCCCTGATCACGCGTACTATCAGAGTCGGTGTCGACTCCTCTGCTGTCAACGAGAGATGTCCCAACATCGCAGTCAACTCAGCGGCGTTGCTGCGAGATGAGGTGACAACACGTATGGCCGCCAAGATCTTCTTCCGGCTAAGAGCATCGGCTACTACGTTAGCCTTCCCCGGATGGTAGGCTATCTCCAGATCGTAATCTGCAATCAGTTCCAACCATCTTCGCTGTCTCAGATTCAGATCCTTCTGAGATATTATATAAGTCAAGCTCTTGTGATCCGTGTTGAGCTTAACTTTCTCCCCGTACAGATACGATCTCCATATTTTTAGCGCGTGAACCAGCGCCGCTAACTCCATATCATGTGTCGGGTAGTTCTCCTCGTGTTTCTTCAGTTGCCTCGACGCATAGGCGATCACGTGTCCCTCCTGCATCAACACGCAACCGAGTCCGTGCTTGGACGCGTCAGTGTATACCTCGTACAGCATTCC
>NW_010965524.1:7579-8544 GCF_000463585.1 Tarenaya hassleriana
GCTTCTAGTGCCTCGAAAGAGAGATCATATACGCTGCCTCCACATGCTGCATCCACCCATCCTCTCGTGTCGTCCCTAAGACCATGTATGAATGTAGAGAGGAGATACTTGTTGTCCATACCGTGGTGCGGACACATTCTCTGATACTCCTTGAACCTCTCCCAAGCATCATACAAGGTCTCATCGTCATCTTGGGCGAATGTGTTGATCTTGTTCAAGGCCAACTGTGTCTTCATGGGCGAGTAATATTTCATCATGAACTTCTCTTCTATCTCGTCCCATGTAGAAATGGAATTTGGCTCCAAGGTGTAGAGCCAATCCCGCGCCTTGTCCATCAAAGAGAAGGAAAACGCCTCGATCATCGCATCTTCCATTGTTACCCCTGGCGGCTTCTTGATGGTTCGACACAACATCTTAAACTGCGTAAGATGTCTCTTTGATGGACAAGGCGCGGGATTGGCTCTACACCTTGGAGCCAAATTCCATTTCTACATGGGACGAGATAGAAGAGAAGTTCATGATGAAATATTACTCGCCCATGAAGACACAGTTGGCCTTGAACAAGATCAACACATTCGCCCAAGATGACGATGAGACCTTGTATGATGCTTGGGAGAGGTTCAAGGAATATCAGAGAATGTGTCCGCACCACGGTATGGACAACAAGTATCTTCTCTCTACATTCATACATGGTCTTAGGGACGACACGAGAGGATGGGTGGATGCAGCATGTGGAGGCAGCGTGTATGATCTCTCTTTCGAGGCTTTAGAGGCGCAGATTGCTAAGATGGCGAAAGGGAGAAGCATTTCAGGGGAAATGGGCAGCAGACGGTCTTTGCCTAAGGCTGATGTCAAAGGTGATGCTAGCGAGTCTTCGGCTTTACAATCCGTTCTTTCGGAGCTTTCTGCCATCAAACTACAGCTTGCTAGGTCTGGTTCATCAAACCCGCAGAAGGGTAAACCGG
>NW_010965524.1:13761-14458 GCF_000463585.1 Tarenaya hassleriana
ACCCTCTCTTCGATGCTTGCGATTATAGGTTGTGGGGTATATTGTTGTCTTTAGGTATGCCAAAGAGTAGGACCGACCGAACCTAGGTTAAATATCTCCCTAAAACCGTTCCCGAAGCTTCTCCCACAGGATAGAAAGTCTCGCAGACTTTGGACGACATAGAAATCCCATACTTAGGAAAGTTTAGCTGACAAGAGAGGATAGCTAGAGTAGCCTAGATTCGATTCTACTCCCATAAGTTGAGCAGTGGACATGCAGCTAGATCTTGAAACTCATCAAAGACCGATTTCTAACTCACCGTCCTTCTCAGACTTCGTGTTTCATTGATTTTATTTGCTCGAGGACGAGCAAAGATTTAAGTCTGGGGGAATTGGATGGCTCGGATTTTATCTGGATTTTATACGAGTATGTCTTTGGTTTCTAAACGATTTCCACGCATTCTTAGGCATTTCTAGAGCCATTCTAGGGTTTCGGGACTATTTCTTGACTTTGGCAGGACCCCGAGGGCATAACGCACAAACTCGGTGAGAATCGGAGAAAACAGTCCATCTGGTCCGCCCCTGACCAACACTGGTCCGGCGGACCAGGAGATCGCCACAACTTCGCTCACCGAAGACGAGCTGACCAAAGGAAAAGGAAGGCCTGGTCCGGAGCTGACCAGTTCAGGTCAGCCGGACCAGGAATGTTCCGTGCCCAG
>NW_010965524.1:15985-16766 GCF_000463585.1 Tarenaya hassleriana
GGTTTGATTGCTAGAGTTTAATGAATGGTGTTTAATGCTTCCCATTGGATGAAAATCTCTTGGGTAGAATTTATGATTGAGAATTTCATAGAGACATGGATTCTTGATTCTTGGTGCATTCATTGAAATGGAATGATCAATCAGACGTGTTCTTCGATTGATACAGGTCCCGGATCGATTGAGGTAAACGTTCTAACGTTTCTACGATTCAATAGCAGCATGGTTCTAGGGTTCTATAAAATTTTTGTTTTACTTCGCTGCGCAAACCCTAGAATCGATCTCTTAGGAATAGGATTCGTTCTAGAGATCCCAGGAAACCCAACAGTGGTATCAGAGCCTGGTTCTATGTTTTTATTTCGTAGAACCCGATCACGCACATTTTAGGATTTGAATTGTTTGAATCCATGTTTGCTTTGATATCTATGCATGTTTGATGATTGAATCTAGTGTAGATTGCATGTTTCATGTTGCATAGAGTGCAGGAGTTCAAGTTTTGGGTGTACAGAAGAATTCTGATTAGTTTCGGGTCTAATCGGGGCTGAGAATGCGGGGAAACGTGATCTGATCACGGAGACCTACCCTAGACCGTCCGTTCATGTAAGTCGGAACGGACGGTCCAAGGGTGACGAACTGATTGGCACGGAACGGAAGGTTGGACCGTCCGTTCTGCCATGCAGAACGTCCGTTCTACTAGGCTGAACATCCGTTCTGACTTCTGAAGTCGAGAACGATCGTTCTATCAAACCTGGAACGTCCGTTCTGTATCCAGAACGGACGGTCC
>NW_010965524.1:16984-20108 GCF_000463585.1 Tarenaya hassleriana
TTAGATCTAGAAGCTCTATAAGTAAAGCACTTGTCAAGGCCTCGATCGTACGTGTCATGGGTCATGCCAAAGTTGGGTGTGCCGTATTATCTTGGTGAGGTAAGATGGAGAAATGGTGGTTCTCATAGCTTGAAAGTAGATGATTGATCTAGGTGCGGTTTCGAAAATCCCTTGTTTATGTAATGCTAAGTGTGTACCTCCCATTACTAGAGCGCCTGTCAAGGCATCGATCGTCCGTAATGATGCGCACACACCGAGTTCTAAATTTGTAACCTGATTCGTACCACTATCCGCAAGTATACGGTTGTTGTAGTAACGGGGTCGATCACGAGGACTAGGTTGTGTTAATCCATTCTTAAACTAGATCAAAGGTGATAGAAAATATTGATTGCAAGGTGTTTGTGAAAATGTAAGTATGAAAAGAGGGTCAAATAAGCAAGCAAAACTTGTGTGATGAAAACGATTGATCACGAATGTTGTGGGTTCGGGGTCCCTTTGACGGGTTTGGATGCTCAAAATGTCATGGCAATCATGATGATCATTTCTAATTGGGGATTTCAAGGCTCTTTGTGTAAGATCTTTCTCTCTCAAGCTTAGATCTACTATCTAGAAAATCAACTACCCATCTCTCGATGATCTAGAGGACTCCTGGATGCATTAACAACCCCTATCATAAATCCTAAACAAGTCAAACCATCTCTCAATGTGAATGCTTTGTTCATTTGATGTCTAGGTCAAAACACCATTCTCATATATCTATGATCAATGTTGTTCTAAAATCATTCAATCAAGATTTTGCCAAGATCAAAAGCATGAAGGTCAAGACATCAAACCAATAGAAATAACTAAAAGAGTACCATAGATTGAAACCCAACATCCATACAAAAAGGGGGACCCCTCCCCCACAACTAGGGTTCTACTCCATACTCAAAGGAAGAAAACAAGAAGAACCAAAGGAGAACATGATAGAGAAGAGAAAGGAATGCTTAGATTGGTCTTCAATGGTGATGATCACTTCTCTTCTTCTCCAAGTCTCCCAAGCTCCAAGTTTTTCCCCAAAGTCCTTCTCCCTCTTCAAAATGGCCAAAAGATCCTCTTTTTTCTTTCTCTCTTTCCTCTTTTGTTCAGCAAACCCTAGGGCTTTCTTCTTTCTCACTAATGGGCTTGGAAATGACCCAAAACAACAAATGAATTTCGTCAGACAGAAATGGGCAGTCTCTTTGTATTTCAGGGCGGGAGCCCGAATATGCTTCACAGTTTCGGGCGATCGACAGAACTTATGGGCGGCCCCCCTGAATTTTCTGTTAAATAATTAAATCTCGAGGCTTCTATCACTTTAGGGCGGCCAGATCTCTTTCTAGGGCGGTAGCCTATTTTTGCTCTTGTTCCACATTCCGCGTTTTCGTCCGATTTTTTCGTTGTTTTCTCCCGGAGACTTCACTGCATCACCTGATACTGAAATGGACAAAACAAGGACCTACTCTACCCCTAGACGATTCATATGCACATGAATCCGATGATAAAGATCCCAATCACTCATAAAATTCTCAAGTAAAGATGATGTGATCAAATCCCCCCAGACTTGAACGTTTGTTCGTCCTCGAACGAAACACATGATCGTGAAAATGTCCAAGGCTTGAGAGGTTATGATCAAACTTGAATAGGATCTAAGGTTGGCTTGTCTATCCGGGTAAAAGTCACCGTGAATGGAATCGAGTTTAGCGTACTCTAACCCTCTAGCATTCAAACAAACGACTACTAATGGAACTTCTTTGGCCCCCTGTGATCTAAGGTAGATTATACGCATATTGCCGAGCATGTCTCTCAAACACATCCTAAACAATCTCTATGCATGATCTAGCCCATATTTTTGTGATTCTACCACGCCCTATTCTTCTTTCTTTATTCATTTTGGTTTTTCTTTTCTTTTCTTTTTCTTTCTCTCTTTTTTTTTTTTTTGAAACATCCCGGGCTTCTAGGACGTTGAAGTTGGCGAGTGACATACCTTTTTGGTATATTCGCCCCACAACTTAGACCCGAGCCATCGGTTTCTAATGCACTCATGTCCTCGAATGATTTTCATTAATGAGCTAATGACAGCGGAGTGTCGGGATGCTACTTTATTTATTCGGGCTTTCTTGTATGCTATGGGCTTACTAAACTTAGAGATAGAAGAATGGTTCTTGGGGAGACGTTTGCGCTTGGTTCGTAGCTTCTAATCCGCCTAGACCTTAGGAGGTAAATCATCCCACATAACAATCGCTCGTTCTAGGACTAGATTGACTATTTCTGCTTCACACGACAATCCATTCAGCTACTAAGGGGATCCCAAGTCCGGTTTCTCAAATCTTTCAAAACAGCCTCGCTCTACTTCCCCCACATCATCATTTGACCAACCTCTTATGCAAATGAGTGTATGCATGCCTATACCTATATGAACTTGTGTAATATGCAACCTAATTAGAGACCTATCGTGAGACTCAATATACAAATGCACGTAACCTTATTTGGATCTATGATGAAGATGCACATTTTTTTTTGGATGAGAATGCAATTATATAATGCTCACAAGGCTCAAAACTTTGTTAGTGTGTCCCCCCCCCAGACTTGATTCAGGCACCGTCCCCGGTGTCGAGTCTATGTCAACGGATGAAGAAAAGATGAAAAGCGGAAGGGTTTTAGATGTTGAACCTGATTGGAGTGTAGAACCCATCCATAGAAAGCTTCTCATCCTTTGAACGTCTTGCAAGAGCCCTACGAAATGCAAAAAGAAAAATACAAATGCAATGCTAGGGGTGTAATGTTAGCGCAAACGGGAATCGGAAAATGATGAGATTATATGAGTTGGTGAAGCTCAGAAATAATGGGAGGGCCGCCCTAAAATGAGGGTAGGGCGCCCGTTTTTGTCTGAGAAACAGTACTCGAAAATGGAGGCGCAAATCCCCAAAAAATTTCGAGATTCGGGTTCTAGGGGGTGAGATAGGCTCGAAAATTGCATCTCTAAGCTAACCCAAACAGTCTAGAGTTCGAAAAATCCGCCAAGGGAGAACTATGAGATGAGAAATAGAGAGATTGAAGAGGAGGAGAGTGTTACCTTGCAGCCATTGAAGGAATGGATAGGAGA
>NW_010965524.1:24060-24911 GCF_000463585.1 Tarenaya hassleriana
ACCAGACCAACGAGATTTTAACTTACCTGGAAAGAGGCGCAACCGCGAGTTGAAAAGTAGGACTTGATCATCCTCCTTGAAAGTGCGGTGGAGGATATGTCTGTCATGCCATTTTTTTGCTCTCTCTTTATAAATCCTTGCATTCTCGTAAGCATCTAGCCGAATTTCCTCTAAATGGTGTAGCTCTAGAACCCGTTTCTCCGCTGCCGTCTTCCAATCGTAGTTCAATGCCTTGATGGCTCAGTAAGCCTTGTGTTCCAATTCCACGGGTAAGTGACACGCTTTTCCGTACACAAGCTGAAAAGGGGTCATTCCAATCGGGGTCTTGAAGGCAGTCCTGTATGCCCAAACCGCATCCTTTAGCTTCAATGACCAATCCTTTCTTGACTTAGCAACCGTCTTCTCAAGTATAGACTTGATCTGTCTGTTTGATACTTCCACTTGTCCACTCGTTTGTGGATGATAAGCGGTGGCAATCCTATGGTGGACACCATACTTTGTCAAAAGGGTTTGGATTATCCTATTAACAAAGTGTGCACCCCCATCGCTTATCACTACTCTTGGCACCCCAAATCTTGGAAATATTGTCCGTTTGAACATCCTTGTCACAGTGCTAGAGACGTTCAAAGGTCTTGATACTCCCACAACCCATGTCTTCACGTAGTCCACAGCCACAAGGATATATAAGTTCCCGCAAGATGAGGGAAACGGTCCCATGAAATCAATGCCCCACACATCAAACGGCTCTACTTCAAGTATGTAATGTTGCGGCATCTCATTTCGGCGTGAAATATTCCCTGTCCTTTGGCACGCGTCGCAAGAACTCACAAACCGGTGCACATCCTTGAATA
>NW_010965524.1:26513-26758 GCF_000463585.1 Tarenaya hassleriana
AGCAGTATCCATCGGATCAATCTCGGTTTGGCATCCTTCTTTGTAAGAAGATATCGCAAAGCTGCGTGAATTGTATAAACAATGACTTTCGAGCCCACCAAATATGATCTGAATTTCTCAAAGGCAAACACCACCGCTAAAAGCTCTTTCTTCGTGGTGGAATAGTTCATTTGAGCATCATCGAGTGTCCTACTCGCATAGTACACCGCATGGTGTTTTCCGTCTTTCTTTTGACCTAGAACAGC
>NW_010965524.1:26827-28157 GCF_000463585.1 Tarenaya hassleriana
TTGAATAATTGGTGGCGACACTAATGCTTGCTTTAGAGTCTTGAATGCTTGGTTGCACTTCTCGTCAAACACAAAGGGTACATCTTTTCCTAGGAGTGCGGTTAAGGGTCTTGCTATCTTTGAGAAATCCTTAATGAATCGTCGGTAAAACCCCGCATGTCCTAAGAAACTCCGAATGCCTTTGATGTTCATTGGTGGAGGGAGTTTCTCGATGACTTCCACCTTTGCTTTGTCAACTTCAATCCCCTTATCCGAAATCCGATGCCCCAAAACTATGCCTTCTTGCACCATAAAATGACATTTTTCCCAATTTAGGACCAAATTTGCCTTGCTGCACCTGTCTAACACTCAATGAAGATTTGTTAGACACGCATCAAAGGAGGGTCCATGGACGGAGAAGTCGTCCATAAACACCTCCATTATATCTTCAATCACATCAGAAAAAATTGCCATCATGCATATTTGAAATGTTGCTGGTGCATTGCATAATCCAAAAGGCATGCGTCTATATGCGAATGTTCCATAGGCTCGAAAATTGCATCTCTAAGCTAACCCAAACAGTCTAGAGTTCGAAAAATCCGCCAAGGGAGAACTATGAGATGAGAAATAGAGAGATTGAAGAGGATGAGAGTGTTACCTTGCAGCCATTGAAGTAAAACCCCGCATGTCCTAAGAAACTCCGAATGCCTTTGATGTTCATTGGTGGAGGGAGTTTCTCGATGACTTCCACCTTTGCTTTGTCAACTTTAATCCCCTTATCCGAAATCCGATGCCCCAAAACTATGCCTTCTTGCACCATAAAATGACATTTTTCCCAATTTAGGACCAAATTTGCCTTGCTGCACCTGTCTAACACTCAATGAAGATTTGTTAGACACGCATCAAAGGAGGGTCCATGGACGGAGAAGTCGTCCATAAACACCTCTATTATATCTTCAATCACATCAGAAAAAATTGCCATCATGCATCTTTGAAATGTTGCTGGTGCATTGCATAATCCAAAAGGCATGCGTCTATATGCGAATGTTCCATAGGGACATGTGAATGTTGTCTTCTCTTGATCGCTAGGATGAATAGGAATTTGGAAAAATCCAGAATACCCATCGAGGAAACAAAAATACGAGTGCAATGCAAGCCTCTCTAGCATTTGATCTATGAAAGGTAGGGGGAAATGATCCTTTCGGGTGTTTGTGTTCAATTTGGGATAATCTATGCACATTCTCCACCCCGTGACAGTCCGTGTAGGTTTAATTCATTTTTCTCATTGGCGATGACTGTGATTCCCCCTTTCTTAGGTACAACTTGAACCGGGCTAACCCATGTACTGTCG
>NW_010965524.1:36840-41075 GCF_000463585.1 Tarenaya hassleriana
CCACGTGCAATTCTGGACCGTCCGTTCCAAGTTCCGGTTTTCCGAAAATTAAACCGAAATTAGGGTTAAATCACTTTATAAGAAAGTGATTAGAACCCTAATTCGAGAGAGAGACTTTTAGCAGCCGACTTTTGGCAGAAAAAGAGGGTTTTTGGAGATCCAAAAACGAGTTCTAAGTCTCGAGATTTCTCGGTGCACATATCGAATAGAGATTCGAGTCCTAGCAGACAAGTTCCAATCGTTGGAATCCATCCCGAGGTGTGGATACGTGTAGAGGGCGAGGTATTCTTCCTGCCTTTCGTGATCAAACGACTTCTTCAGTTGATACAGGCCCCGGATCGATTGAGGTAAGCGTTCTAACGTTTCTACGAATTCAAAAGCAGCATGGTTCTAGGGTTCTATAAATTTTTGTTTTACTTCCGCTGCACAAACCCTAGAATCGATCTCTTAGGAATTAGATTCGCTCATGAGATCCCAGGAAGCCCAACAGTCCACAGCCACAAGGATATATAAGTTCCCGCAAGATGAGGGAAACGGTCCCATGAAATCAATGCCCCACACATCTAACGGCTCTACTTCAAGTATGTAATGTTGCGGCATCTCATTTCGGCGTGAAATATTCCCTGTCCTTTGGCACGCGTCGCAAGAACTCACAAACCGGTGCACATCCTTGAATAAGGTTGGCCAATAGAAACCCGCTTGCAAAATCTTTGCAGCTGTCTTGGCCGATGCGAAATGGCCTGCATAATCCGATGCGTGGCAATGGTGAATCACTTGTTGTACCTCCTTTTCGGGTATGCATCTTCTGTACAATCCATCTTTTCCCTGTTTGAAGAGGAAAGGTTCATCCCAAAAGTATTCCCGAACATCATGAAGAAACTTTTTCTTTCCGCTGTAGCTCAACTCCGGGGGAATCACCTTGGCAACCAAATAATTGATAAAATCTACGTACCAAGGGGTATCGGAACTAACCTCCAAAGCTAGAACTTGTTCCTCTCGCAGTGAGTCATCGATGGGCAACCTTTCGGGTACTTCTAGTCTTGATAGGTGATCGGCTACTGTGTTTTCCGTCCCTTTTCGGTCTCGAATCTCTAAGTCGAATTCTTGTAGCAGCAGTATCCATCGGATCAATCTCGGTTTGGCATCCTTCTTTGTAAGAAGATATCGCAAAGCTGCGTGATCCGTATAAACGATGACTTTCGAGCCCACCAAATATGATCTGAATTTCTCAAAGGCAAACACCACCGCTAAAAGCTCTTTCTCCGTGGTGGAATAGTTCATTTGAGCATCATCGAGTGTCCTACTCGCATAGTACACCGCATGGTGTTTCCCATCTTTCTTTTGGCCTAGAACAGCTCCTACCGCAAAGTCGCTAGCGTCGCACATCAACTCGAATGGAATGTTCCAATCTGGAGGTTGAATAATCGGTGGAAGGCAAACACCACCGCTAAAAGCTCTTTCTCCGTGGTGGAATAGTTCATTTGAGCATCATCGAGTGTCCTACTCGCATAGTACACCGCATGGTGTTTTCCATCTTTCTTTTGGCCTAGAACAGCTCCTATTGCAAAGTCGCTAGCGTCGCACATCAACTCGAATGGAATGTTCCAATCTGGAGGTTGAATAATTGGTGGCGACACTAATGCTTGCTTTAGAGTCTTGAATGCTTGGTTGCACTTCTCGTCAAACACAAAGGGTACATCTTTTCCTAGGAGTGCGGTTAAGGGTCTTGTTATCTTTGAGAAATCCTTAATGAATCGTCGGTAAAACCCCGCATGTCCTAAGAAACTCCGAATGCCTTTGATGTTCATTGGTGGAGGGAGTTTCTCGATGACTTCCACCTTTGCTTTGTCAACTTCAATCCCCTTATCCGAAATCCGATGCCCCAAAACTATGCCTTCTTGCACCATAAAATGACATTTTTCCCAATTTAGGACCAAATTTGCCTTGCTGCACCTGTCTAACACTCGATGAAGATTTGTTAGACACGCATCAAAGGAGGGTCCATGGACGGAGAAGTCGTCCATAAACACCTCTATTATATCTTCAATCACATCAGAAAAAATTGCCATCATGCATCTTTGAAATGTTGCTGGTGCATTGCATAATCCAAAAGGCATGCGTCTATATGCGAATGTTCCATAGGGACATGTGAATGTTGTCTTCTCTTGATCGTTAGGATGAATAGGAATTTGGGAAATCCAGAATACCCATCGAGGAAACAAAAATACGAGTGCAATGCAAGCCTCTCTAGCATTTGATCTATGCACATTCTCCACCCCGTGACAGTCCGAGTAGGTATTAATTCATTTTTCTCATTGGTGATGACTGTGATTCCCCCTTTCTTAGGTACAACTTGAACCGGGCTAACCCATGTACTGTCGAAAATCGGGTAGATGATACCCGCATCTAGCAATTTTAACACTTCTTTCTTAACGACCTCTTTCATGGTGGGGTTTAGTCTACGCTGGTGTTCTATGGATGACTTAGCCTCATCATCTAAATGAATGCGGTGCATGCAAAGTGAGGGACTAAGACCTTTGATATCCACTAGCATGTACCCTAAGACGTTCCTATATTGCTTGATTAATGCAATCAGCTTTCCCATTTGAACGTCATCCAGAGAGTCATTGACAATGATAGGGTATGTAGAGTTAGAATCGAGATAGACATACCTAAGCCCTTGTGGTAAGGGCTTTAGTTCCACCTTCGGTGCTTGCTTCGGGTCCCAATCAGTGGAGGGAGTCATCTTAGATCCTTGAGGTATGTCACTGAGGGTGTATGCTGCGAGATTTTGGCCTTCATGGTTACCTTCGAGTGTTTCATGAGTTGGTTCTCTGTTTTTGCTCAGAAAAAATGGGAGGGTCGCCCTACCATGAGGAAGGGTCGCCTGAAAATTGCGTGACTCACTTGAGCTGACAGGGCGCTCGCCCTTATGTGTGAGCGGGTCGCCCATTTTTTCTGTAAAACTTCCTGATTGCCCCATTTTCAGACTGGTCGCCCTAAAATTAGGGAGGGCCGCCTGAAATTTCTGTGAACCAACTGAAACTGTAGAGAGGTCGCCCGTTTTTGTGAGCGGGTCGCCTGAATTTTCTGTAAAAATTTCTGACTCTTCCATTTTCAAGCTGGCCGCCCTAAATTTAGGGAGGGCTGCCTGAAATTTCTGTAACTCGTCACTTTCTTCTTTTTCACTATCCAAAGCCTTTCTGATCACCTCAATCTCCTCCCAATTGCTATACAAACTTTCATTTGTTGCCATTAGTGATATTTCCAACGGATCGATCTCTCGTAATTCTTTCATTACTTCTTCGACCATTGCTTCCAAGACATCCACGAAGCATACTGTATCATTGGTGGAGGGTTGTCGGAGATTCTGATCGAGAGTGAATTCCACAGTTTCGTCTCCAATTTTCATTGTCAACCTTCCCGCTCTAACATGAACTATGGCGTCTGCGGTACTTAGAAAGGGTCGACCAAGAATAATCGGAACTTTGGAGTCTTCATCCATATCCAATACCACGAAATCAACCGGAACGTAAAATCCACCAATCTTCAGGGGTACATCTTCCACTATTCCCGCTGGGTACTTGATCGAACGATCCGCCAATTGTAGAGCCATTCTTGTCGGCTTCAATTCCCCTATATTCAGCTTCTTGTAGATCGATAAGGGCATAAGACTTACACTCGCTCCCAGATCGCATAGAGCTCGATCTATCTCAATGTTGCCCAACTTGCAAGGTATGGAGAAGCTTCCCGGATCTGACATCTTCGGAGGGAGCTCGTGTATTGTAATGGCGGCACTGATTTCAGTGCTTAAGGCCATCGTTTCCTTTTCTACAACTTGCTTCTTAGTCAAAATATCCTTTAGAAACTTTGCATAGGAAGGCATTTGGAGAATCGCTTCATGGAATGGCATCGTAATCTCCATCTTTTTCAGCATCTCCGCAAACTTTCCAAACTGACTTTCTTCATGAACTTTTTCAAACGAGAGGGAAAAGGGATTGGGGGTACCTTAGGTGGTGGAGGAATGTAGGCCGGCTCCTTTTCCTGGGTGTTCATCGTGGAGTCGCTTTCTTCCACCGCTTTGCCTTTCTCTTCCCTCGTTAGCCTAGGTGTTGGTGCTTTTTCGCTCATGGGTGGACCGATTTCCGGGAGTTGCTTTCCACTTCTCAACTCCACTGCATTAATGTGCTCTCGAAGGTTCACTTCACTCTTTCTCGGCAGAGTACCTTGTTTTC
>NW_010965524.1:41208-41660 GCF_000463585.1 Tarenaya hassleriana
ATTCTCGATGTTTCCGATAGAGATTCCTTGTGACTTTTGCCCTTGGAGAATTTGCATCAGCATGTCCTTGATCTCGGGATCTTGATCTTTTGGTTGCTCTTGTTGTTGTCTATAGTTCGATGTTCCTTGATAACCTTGGTTCCCTTGGACTTGTTGCTGGAACTTAGATTGAAAACCCGGGGGTCCTTGGTTGCTCCGTTGAAATGTCGGTTGAGGATTCATTGCATTTGTTTGGTTCTTGTAGGAGAAGTTTGGGTGGTTCCTTAACCCGGGATGGTATAGGTTGGAGGGGTGGTTGTATTGGTTTGGACCAACATAGTTGGCTTCCTCCGCTTCTTGATTGATGAGATACATCCCCGGTTGGATTTGTGCTGAACTTGGCTCCTCTATAGCTGCTACTTGCTTACTGTTTGCAAGTTGTATCCGTATCTCAGCAAGTTCAGATAACACTG
>NW_010965524.1:43294-44387 GCF_000463585.1 Tarenaya hassleriana
CTCTTTCCTCTTTTGTTCAGCAAACCCTAGGGCTTTCTTCTTTCTCACTAATGGGCTTGGAAATGACCCAAAACAACAAATGAATTTCGTCAGACAGAAATGGGCGGTCTCTTTGTATTTCAGGGCGGGAGCCCGAATATGCTTCACATTTTCGGGCGGTCGACAGAACTTATGGGCGGCCCTCCTGAATTTTCTGTTAAATCTCGAGGCTTCTATCACTTTAGGGCGGCCAGATCTCTTTCTAGGGCGGTAGCCTGTTTTTGCTCTTGTTCCACATTCTGCATTTTCGTCCGATTTTTCCGTTGTTTTCTCCCGGAAACTTCACTGCATCACCTGATCCTGAAATGGACAAAAGAAGGACCTACTCTACCCCTAGACGATTCATATGCACATGAATCCGATGATAAAGATCCCAATCACTCATAAAATTCTCAAGTAAAGATGATGTGATCACGTAACACGGGTCATGCCAAAGCTGAGCGTGCCGGATTATCTTTGTGAGGCAGGGTAGGAAATCGTGGTTCCTACAGCTTGAATATGGTTTATCTTGGGTTAAGTTGTCAAGTTTTGACTTGAAACTTAATGGTACAGATGAGACGAGTATGCAGTGATATTTGATATCATAAGTCTCATAAAGGATCTAAGAATCACATTGGATGTGATTGACATTATATGTCTACCTAAATATCATAAGACTGAGTGTAAAAACTTGTTCTTATGTGAAATACGGATCTTAGTCCCATATAGAAATTTATTGTAGGGTTATTTTTCTTTATGGGAATATAGCTCATCTTTGCATCTGTGTTGTCATTGTTTGATGATGGACTAGCTGGTAGTGGATCATAGATAGATTGACACTGATTGATGATGGACTAGCTGGTAGTAGATCATTAATAGAATCTGCATTTGTTTTGTTCGTTCTGTTTTGTCTCTTTTGTAGGACATGGCGTCAACCGGTAGCATACCGAGTTTGACGATGCGATCTATCCTTGAGAAGGATAAATTGACCGGGACGAACTTCTTAGACTGGTATCGTAACTTGAGAATAGTTCTCAAGCACGATAAGAAGTCATACGTCCTGGAAGGGGCTCTA
>NW_010965524.1:44566-49418 GCF_000463585.1 Tarenaya hassleriana
CATGTTTCAGGAGCTAGCGCGTACTGAAAAGTACAAGACGCTGAAAGCTCTGGTTAAGACGGAGATGTCGAGAGGTAGCTCTGTCAACACCCACATCCTCAACATGAGAGTTCATGTTGAAGAACTTGAGCGTATGGGAGTGAACCTCGATGGCGACTTGGTTGGACTTGATCCTGATGTCATTACCCGAGGACTATAACCAGTTCTTGATGCAGTACCATATGCACGGGATGACTAAGAGCTTAGCCGAACTGCATGGGATGCTGAAATCGGCCGAGCAGGATATCGTGGTGCCCAAGACTGTGCTTGCTGTTGAGAAAAACTCCAGCAAGAAGCGGCGGGGTAAAGCCAAAAAGAAGGCGGCGAAAAAGGCAAAAGTTGCCTCTACGCCCAAGCCTAAGCCCGATAAGGGTGACTGTCATTACTGCGCAGTGTTTAGACACTGGAAGCGTAATTGTCACCTTTATTTGGAGGATCTGAAGGATAAGAAGCTTGGTGAAGCTTCTGCCTCAGGTATTCATGTTATAGAAGCTAACATCTGTACAATACCTTCGTGGGTATTGGATACCGGAAGTGCCTCACACATTTGTGGAAATATGCAGGGACTAAGAAGAAGTAGGATGCTAGGACTATAAAGGCGTGTATCTACGGAATCCAACATGAGGAGTTGCGAGGACTATAAAGGCGTGTATCAGGTACGAAACAAATCATGTACTGGATTGTAGATAGTCAAGACGGGATTTGTACCTCTCGTAAAAGAGAGAGATATCGTTGGGCCCCTCGTGTCAGCGAGACTGTAGAAATGTGTGGCCGCACTATAGACGAACGTCGTCTATTTCAGACAGTCGAACTCAGTGAACGAGAAAGCAGTCGAATCAGATAAGGTGGCTTGTCCATCCCTTATGTTCGACATATGATATCATGATACAAAAGGATCATCAACCGGAATCATCTCTAGCGTTCGTAAAGATCACGAACAAACGCTATTCGAGATAGGTAGTCATAGTGTCTTGCTAGAGACCGCCTATGACTTGTATATCCGAAATAGAGATTTCGGGTTATACTGCTATATCGAATGAGCCTACAGGGTCACACACGCAGGGAAGGACAAAACGCATGAGAAAACGACGGAAAAACCAAGACGGAAGAGTCTGGAACGGACGGACCAGAAGTCCAGAACGGACGGTCCGCCGTGCTAGACCCGACGGTCCAGAACGGACTGTCCCTTCCAGAAAGTCTGGAACGGACGGTCCACGTGAGCAGACCGTCCGTTCTACGTGCTAGAACGGACGGTCCACGTGCATTTCTGGACCGTCCGTTCCGGGCTTCAGTTTTTTCGAAATTAAACCGGATTAGGGTTAAATCACTTTATAAAAGGGAGATTAAAAACCCTAATAAGGTGAGCCGACTTCAGAACACTTTTAGCAGTTTTTGGTGAGATCCAAAAGGTTGAGAGTGTGATCAAATTCCGTTTTTCTCAAAGCACAAATCGAATAGCAGATTCGAGTCCTTGCAGACAAGTTCCAAGCGTTGGAATCCATCCCGAAGTGTGGATACGTGTAGAGGGCGAGGTATTCTTCCCGCCCTTCGTGATCAGACGTGTTCTTCGATTGATACATGCCCCGGATCGATTGAGGTAAGCGTTCTAACATTTCTACGATTCAATAGCAGCATGGTTCTAGGGTTCCATAAAATTTTTGTCTTACTTCCGCTGCGCAAACCCTAGAATCGATCTCTTAGGAATAGGATTCGCTCTAGAGATCCCAGGAAACCCAACACAGTGATCGGACAAACACATCAATTGATACAGGCTCCAGATCGATTGAGGTAAGCGTTCTAACGTTTCTACAAGATCATACATGATAGGTTTCCGGGTTTCATCAAAAATTTTGTTTTACATCCACTACGCAAACCCTAGAACTGATCTCTTAGGAATTAGATTCGCTCTTGAGATCCCAGAAAACCCAACAGTGGTATCAGAGCCTGGTTGCTCTGCATGATTTTGTTAGAACCCGATCACGCACATTATAGGATTTGAATTATTTGAATCTGTGTTTGCTTTGATGCTATGCATGATTTGATTGTGGATCTAGAGTAGATTTTCTGTTCATTATTGCATAGTGCGCAAGAGCTTCGAATTCTGAGTTCGCAGGCGAAAATGGAGTTTAATTCGGGTCTGAAACGGGGTAGAAACGACGAAAACGAGATCTGATCACGTTTTCGCCTGGACCGATCAGTCTAGTCCTCTGGACCGATCGGACTAGGGTTTCGCAAGTGGTTTGGACTGACAGGTCTGGAATGAATGGTCTGCATGCGTAGACCGATCGGTCTGGACCAAGACCGATCGGTCTGGACCATTCCAGACCGAAAGGTCTGGACCGACCTTGACTTGAAGACCGAGCCGTGTAGACCGATCGGTCTAGGCCCCGAGGCTTCACCAAAATTTGGTTTTTCGTTTCGGATCTGATTTGAGCAATCGTTGTTTAAACCAGTCAACTGTGACTCAGAATAGCATGATTCATTCATTTGGATGATCCATAGTGAATGAATGCATATAACTTAATCAAGATATTATATATGCTTGATTGAGTGGGAGCTTAGGGATTGAGATTACATAATCGAATGGATAGTCTATGCGGATTATGTACAATCGTTGTACAGAAACCGATTAGATCTAGGAGCTCTACGAGTAAAGCACTTGTCAAGGCCTCGATCGTACGTGTCATGGGCCATGCCAAAGCTGAGTGTGTCGTATTATCTTGGTGAGGCAAGATGGAGAAATGGTGGTTCTCATAGCTTGAAAGTAGATGTTTGATCTAAGTATGGTTTCGAAAATCCCTTATTTATATAATGATAAGCGTGTACCTCCCATTACTAGAGCGCCTGTCAAGGCATCGATCGTCCATAACACGGGTCATGCCAAAGCTGAGCGTGCCGGATTATCTTTGTGAGGCAGGGTGGGAAATCGTGGTTCCCACAGCTTGAATATGGTTTACCTTAGGTTAAGTTGTCAAGTTTGACTTGAGACTTAATGGTACAGATAAGACGAGTATGAAACGATATTTGATATCATAGTCTCATAAAAGATCTAAGAGTCACATTTCTTTATGGGAATATAGCTTGTATATGCATCATGTTGTCATTGATTGGTGATGGACTAGCTGGTAGTAGATCATTAATGTGTTGTTGATGTCGCAAATCTAGGTGTGTAAATTTGATCAAGTAATAATATCCTAGACTCAACAATTAACCGCAAGTGTATGGATCGTGTGTAGTAACTAGGGTCGAACACAGGGACAAGTAAACAACTGAATCAGATTCCAATCCAAATTTAGATCTAGAGAAAATATAAGAATGATGAGAATGTATCAAAAGCAAATAATAAAAACAAACGATAAACTATCAATGGCAAAACACTATAGGCTTCTGGATTGCTTTACATGCAAGGGTCTTTCAAAAGATGTAAACTCAGTGGTTTATCTATCCGATTCAGGGAATTCAAGCTCTAAAGTAGGGATTAACCCTCTGAGTCTAACCTCACTATCCAGACTTTATCCTACTAATCTCTCGATTCAATAGTCTAAAACCTTGGATGCATGAACGAACGCTATCATAATCCCTAGGCAAATATTCATCTCTCAATGCAATACTTGTTCTATTTATTGAGTTATTTCAAGGTTAGAATCTCATATGTCTATGCAAATTAAAACCCTAAGTTCATTCAATCAAGTGGCCAACAAGATCAAACGCATTAAACGCAACTCAATAAACCGAATAGGATAAATAAAACCACAAATTCTGGAATTATGAACCAAAGATCCCTACATAGCAAATCCCTAACCTACAGCAAAGGAATTAATCGTTAAACGTCGAGACGTCAGGGTTCATATCAATACAACAAAAGATCGTAAAATAGAAGGAAAGAGGAACGCTTAGTCGATTTCTCGGCTTCGTGATCTCCGTCTTCTACTCCGATCTCTTGCTTCTTGATAATCGCCCTCTTTTGTGTGCTCTAGGGTGTATTCTCTGTGTAAAGCTTGAATTCATTCGACCTAGGATGCTTTCCCCCTTTATTACCCTTTGTTTTGGTAAAATTGGAAGTATTCCCGAATCTGGGGGTCGAACCGATCGTTTCGGGCCAAACCAAACCGATCGTTTCCACTTTCTGAGCAATTTTCCAATTCTGCGGAGCTGAACCGATCGTTTCATAAACTCCAAAACGATTGTTTCATGCTTCTGATCAGTTTTGACGGGTTTCATGAATTCACTTGTAACTTCCTGCTCCGATATCGGATTTGGGTGATCTTGGTGTCTATGCGTAGATATTGAGAAGATCATTCCAATGATATGCTCTAAGATCGATGCCCAATCACTCTGCAATCATGGTTACGATTCGTCCAAAGCAAATTGACTCAGTGGTGGAAGTGATTACCTTGTGCATATGTAGTGCTACCCTTGACGCGACGTCCGCAACCTCTAGACGGTTGTTTATCATGAAGTGGAGAGGTTCCATGAGCATGTTTAGTTCTGTGATGGAGACGGTTCGTGTATCCTCGCGTGCAAATAGGCTGGACGCCATGAATTGCTGAAGGTAGCGGACTGTGGGATGTCGTATCTATTGGTTTAGTGCTCTATGATGTACTGTTTATAAGCTTTATTCAGATACATTTGATGTATTGATACTGTCTACGGTTTTATGAGAGTATTTGATTCATTACATGTTCTTGTATACTAGATGTGTTATGAAATCCATGTATCATTATGAATGATACTAAACTCCCTAGTCTTGTGTCATTATGGGAATGATGACATAATAAGACTAGTATGATGTGTGATTGATGATCATATAGAT
>NW_010965524.1:49947-52546 GCF_000463585.1 Tarenaya hassleriana
GTAGTCATAGTGTCTTGCTAGAGACCGCCTATGACTTGTATATCCGGAATAGAGATTTCGGGTTATACTGCTATATCAAATGAGCCTACAGGGTCACACACGCAGGGAAGGACAAATGCACGAGAAAACGTCGAGAAATCTGGACAAGATGTCGGGACCGTTCGGTCTAGGAGTGGACCGAACGGACCGGAGCATCTAGTCCGAACGGACCAAGTTGTTGGACCGAACGGACTAGAGAGTCCAGTCCGAACGGACCAAGTGTTGGACCGAACGGACTGACTTGTCAGATCGAACGGACCTAGTTGTATGATTGGTTCGAACGGACCAAGTGTCAAGACCGAACGGACTACTAAGCAGTCCGTTCGGTCTGGGGTTCGGATTTAATTTTAAAATCCGGATCTAGGGTTAATCACTTGAAGAAGAGGAGATTAATAACCCTCACACTAGAGGGCCGAAAAAGAGAACTTCTTCAGACCTTTTTGGAGAGTCTAGAGGGTTGATGAAGTGATCTAAGTCTCGTTTTCTCAAAGCACATCATCGAATAGAAGATTCGAGTCCTAGCAGACAAGTTCCAAAGGTTGGAATCCATCCCGAGGTGTGGATACATGTGAAGGGCAAGGTATTCTTCCTGTCTACAGTGATCGGATGAACATATCAATTGATACAGGCCCCGGATCGATTGAGGTAAACGTTCTATCTTTTCTACAAGATCATGCATGATAGGTTT
The DNA here is from genome assembly GCF_000463585.1 of Tarenaya hassleriana. NCBI lineage: Eukaryota > Viridiplantae > Streptophyta > Magnoliopsida > Brassicales > Cleomaceae > Tarenaya > Tarenaya hassleriana. Next base: position 50,675 of record NW_010965524.1, read on the forward strand.
TAGGGTTTTATCAAAATTTTTGTTTTACATCCACTGCGCAAACCCTAGAACTGATCTCTTAGGAATAAGATTCGCTTATGAGATCCCAGAAAACCCAACAGTATCATGATGGCTTCGAGTTCCCAAGGGGTGAAGGGTGCGGCCGCTATTTGTGTCTAGAAGTTTCTAGCCTTGGCGATTGTTATCTTCGGGATTGTTGCCATGATGCCCGCTTGAACACCCAAAATCTGAGCGAGTTGCTCCATCTTGAGATAGTAATGGTGCTTTTCTAAACGGAATCCGATGTAGCTACTGCGAGGATCGGCATTCATTGGGATGAAACATTGGAAAGTGCACGCAAATTCCGTTGTCAATGAATGGTATGTGCGGGGGTTGGCGCGGAATAGAGTTCCCATCCGGCGAGTTGGAATATACCTTCGATCCTCTCATAGAGTTGCTTTGGTCGAATGCCATGGTATACGAATTTTGAAGCCTTAATCCCCCTCTGATGGATTTGATGTAGAAGGATTGTCTCCTCGTTGGATTGGGGTTGAAACTGGATTGAATCCGTATGTTCTTGTTCGACATCAACACGGATTTCATCCATAAGACTTGAAAAGTGGGCATTTTGTGGCTTGAAATCTTGTAACTCCGGTATTGTGTCTGAAATGTATTTCCGTGCCCTCCTCCAACAGTTGCTGGAATCTATCTGAAACATACGGAAAACATCATCGAAAAAAGTGGTCAGAAGAAGTGAGCGGGTCGCCCAAAAAATGGGCGGTCGCTCGGCCTGGTGATTTTGTTGCTCAGAGAAAATGAGCGGGCCACCTAAAAAATGGGCGGTCGCTCGTCCTCTTCTTTCTCGTCTATTTTCATCATTTTTTTATGCGGGCGACCGCTCGAAAAATGAGCGGGTCGCCCGTTTTGTCTGTTGAATTTTTTTTCTTCGCCCGTTTTCGAGTGTTCTGTTGATCAGAAAGTTTCTGCTGCTTGAATTAACAGAGATAACATGCATTCAAGCAATGAAATATAGTTCAAAATAACCCAAGAGTCTAAAATCCGAGGCACAGTTCAAAACAACTAAACATGCCATGGTTCAACAAAATGTGATCCAAAACACTAGTAAAATAAAGCATCAGGGTTAAACTCGTCCTAGGATAGGGTAGATCTGTTGGGATTTAGGCTACAGATTCCTAGCATGCGATCATATCGATCTAGGGTTTGGTTTACTAGGTTTCATGCAGCGGAAGGATAATCTAAACCTAGTCAAACGTCACACGCAACCAAAATCATCCGTAAAACCCCGACAGATCGTGTATATCACCGTAGGAATCGAATACTTACCTCTTTCCTGAAGATCTGAAAGTAGCGATCGATCCAGGGCCTGTTTTAATCACCAAGAGCTGAAAGTACAGCTCCTCTACACGTATCCACACCGACGGGAAGGATTCCAAACGCTTTTGGAACTGATCTGCTAGGATCTGTGAAGTATATGAAGTGGGATCTAATCCCGGGAGCTAGAACTATGAAAGAAACGATTTCTTCTGAGTTTTTGCTCTGTTTTAGGGTTCTTTTCGTCTGTCTTAGGTTGAGGACGGCGTCCAATACCCTTCTTATAAGATAGGAACCCTAATCCTTGTGAAAAGAGACTTTTTCCGAGTATTGACTCGGTCCGAGTCAGAACTCTGACTCGGTCGAGTCAGAACGAATCAGCCCAAGCCCATTGTCAACTCTTGACTCGGCCCATTTAGTATTGACTCGGTCCGAGTCAAAACTTTGACTCGACCGAGTCAAAACATCAGCCAAGCCCAAAACACTTTCTGGGCTTCGACTCGCATGGAACTGACTCGGTCCGAGTCAAATACTGACTCGGTCCGAGGCAGAAGGCTGAAA
>NW_010965524.1:57404-58754 GCF_000463585.1 Tarenaya hassleriana
GGCTCCCAGTTTTCTCTTGGAATGACACATTCAACTGATCAACTATCAATGAATTGTCCATGTCCTCTAATTGCTTACGCAATTCCGAAGGCATCTTTCCAATCATCAAGCTGGACACGTCCAGATCATTATCCTCATGCTTCCAATAAGCATCAATGATCGATCCAGAAGCCGTGGTCAGAGGCTTATCCTTTATAAGGATAGATCGCATGGTGAGATTAACCAGATTCCTGCAACAGATATATTCTATAGAAAAGGACAAACAAACAGAAAATAAACACATCGCTTAGTACTCCTACTAACACAGACAATAGATGCAATATGACAGGCTCCCACTAAGAAAAACACCCTCAATGAGTTTCTAAGTGAGTTAGGATCCATATTTCACATGCTTTTGAGTCAGCTAGGGCATGACGCTCAAAAACATGCTATTTAGGTAGACAACACATTGTCAATCACATCCTATGTGATTCCTAGATGAGTATGGGATAGTGATACGCTATCACTGCATGTTCCTCATCCCATCCTTACCATCAGGTCCAAGTCCGACTTGATAACCCAATTCAAGCTCAACCATATTCGAGCTATGAGAATCACGATTTCTCCATACTGCCTCACCAAGATAATCAGGCACGCTCAGCTAGGGCATGACCCGTAACCATGACGATCGAGGCCTTGACAGTTGCTCTACTAATGGGCGGTAATAGCTTGAGATTTCATGAGGTATATGTGACTTGAACACAATGAAATCTTGACTGAATTCAAGTCAGTTCAATCAAGATGTTCCGATCATATCGGTAGAATCAGAATCTCGGCTTAGACACTTGAAACGATGCAACAATTGCATCTAACAAAGTCTGACGAACTGACTCGGTCCGAGTCAACACTTGACTCGGTCCGAGTCAGAAGCCGAAATCATCTACAGAACAATCTGAACCAAAACTTGACAACCGGACAACTTTCTGTACTGACTCTGTCCGAGTCAAAACTGGCTCGGTCCGAGTCAGAAGTCTGTAAGGCCTCTGTTCATTTTGGTTCGTTCTGACTCGGGCGAGTCAACACTTGACTCTGTCCGAGTCAAAACTCTGATCTGTCGTTCTGACTCTTTCGTTCTGACTCGGTCGAGTCAAAACTCTGACTCTGTCCGAGTCAAAACTCTGGAAGTCTGTAAAGCCGTCTACTTCCTGAAACTCATCCATGCATCAAATAATATTCATAATATCATAAACATGCATAGATCAGGCCTATCATGCAATTCTAACCATTAAAATCATGTAGGCAAGCAACAAGCACGGCGATATACAGAGAACCAGGCTCTGATACCACTGTTGGGATTTAGGCTACAGATTC
>NW_010965524.1:60559-63194 GCF_000463585.1 Tarenaya hassleriana
GATCTTCCATCGATTCTTTGATGGATGCGAGACGAGGTCCAAAACCCTCTATGGTGGTGAGGCGAGTATCGAAGCTCTCCGGCTTTTGGATGATAAGGTCTAACCTGTGATCGGGGACAGATGTTGAGGTCCCTTCACCATCAGCAGTCAAGATCCTTCCCCTGCGACTTCTTCGGTCTCCGGTGCGTGCTGGAGGAGTGTCAAGGAAGTCTAGACGCAGTGTATCGTGGGTGAATGTCTCTATCTCCTCACATGGTAGACGCAAGTATCGCTTGAGTCCATCGTCGCCTAGATAGATCCATTCCTCTCCTATTCTCCGGATGTGGCCTCGAGTCTTGAGGGAGTCCATGTCAAGGAGGCAATGCAAATCGATGACGTCTTCTTTGTAGAATGTAATCCCTGTGTCTACCCTCCGAGCAATCTTTGTGATGATGCCTCCAACGCATATTTTAACGTCCTTAGACTTCGTGTTGGCCATGTTGTACAGATGGATTGCTACCCTTGATGCCAAATCCATGGTCGACCATCCTCCTCGCACACAATCATCGAGTGATGGCCCGTCATGAAATTCTTGAAGCGCCAAATATAGATAACCCATCTCGAGCTTATGGATCTTACCCGGTTCGTCACGAGCGAATATGGAGTTAGACATGAATTGATGAGTGTATCTGATCGCCGGGTGTCGAATCCAATAAATCTTGCCTGCAGAGCTGGAATATCTTCGGATGGCTATTTTCTGCCAGAATTCTTGGAACACATAGGCGAATATCGTCAGTATGAGCGAGTGTGTTCCCTTGGGGACGCCTAGGATGTCTGCAAAGTGGGACATGTTGAGCCGCACCCATTTTTTGTTCAATTTGAATTCCATGTAGGCGTCCTCAATGGAATTTCCTCGGAGAAGTAGCATGTGTAGGTCGCGAGGAACTCCTGATTGATGCTTCTGAAGGTTGGTTCTGCACTTTTGTACAGTCTCTCCTAACCCAATTTCTCAAAGATGTAGTCGACGTTCGCTTGAATTCCCATCAGCTGAGTAGTGGGATCACATACGAACTTGCTTCCCCGTTGTTTGATCGTGTTTAGGTGTCGAGCTTTCGTATAGGCCTCGTCGTGCCTATCAATCTTCACGGGTTTCATCGATCCCTCTATCAGATCGTCAATCAGTGTCTCTAAAATCTCGGTGATTATTCCGGGTCGCATGTCCCTCTTTTGAGAACCTTCTCGCTTTTGAGAAGAACTGGCATTTTCACTTGTTCGGGGTCTTTTCGGAGCCATCTGCATCGAATACACGGTAGGGTTTGGGTCGTACGGGGTTAGGACGGAAAGATGAAATTTGCGGGATTTGGGCAGAGGTTTCGAGCGGGTCGCTCAAAAACCAAGCGGTCGCTCGGTAGGCGAGCGACCGCTCGCTGCTTGTCTCCATGAAATTTTTCGGCCGGAATCAAAATTTCCGGCCTAATCTCCCTAACCCATGCAAATTTCGACTAACCCACGCAAGAATGTAGTCTTATTTCGACCAAGCAAGCACTAGTTCTAAGATTTGGAAAGAGGAAGAGAAATTATGGCTTACATTAGAGAGGAGGTTTTTCGAGAGAGAGAGAGAGAGTGCTTGCTCGGTGGTGGAGCGACGCGACGACGGAGGACGGACGGCGGCGAGTGGCGACGACGGTTCGATCGGAAAGGAGAGAGAGATTTCGCCGAAGTGAGGGAGCAAGGGGGAGGAGTTGCGGCCGAAAGAGAATGTGAGAGAGGGTGGGGTCTCGATACCCTCTCTCTTTTGTGTGTTTTTTCGTTTTTTTATAACGGGAGGTCGCTCGTTTTATGGGCGACCGCTCGTTCTTTTCTTCATTTTGTTTAGAAGAAACGAGCGGGTCGCCCAAAAAATGGGTGACCGCTCATTCCCCTTTTTTCTCTTTCTGATGAGCTGGTCGCTCATAAAATGAGCGACCGCCTGCTTCCCCTGTTTTTCAACGCAAAACGGATCTTTCCTCGCACTCGTATTGTATCTGATCAAAGAGGTTGTTACGAGGGGATTTTGGAGGCTTGACTAAGAAAAGAGAAAAGAAACAAAGAAGGTGAAGAATGTACATCCCGGTATGAATCGAGTTGCTAGTTAAGGTCGTAGCTAGACCGAAATGCGGTTCAATCAATTAAAGAGAGGGAGAGTACAGAGGTACCTCCTTCTGGTCTAATACTCCCTGGATATTATGGCTTGAGTCTTTGAGTGTTGACCATGGAAGTTCCGCCTTTTCCGTTGTCGAGTTCTACCGCTCCATGAGAGGTGACGTTCTTTATCATGAACGGTCCCGACCACCTTGATTTTAGTTTTGCTGGAAAAAGTTTTAGTCGTGAATTAAATAAAAGAACTAGGTCACCTTATTGGAAGTTTCGATTGAGGATGTGCCGGTCGTGCCACTTCTTGGCCCGCTCCTTGTAAATCCGCGCGTTTTCATATGCGTCCAAGCGAATTTCCTCCAAGTGGTGGAGCTCTAGCACTCGTTTTTCTGCTGCGGTTTTCCAGTCGTAATTCAACGCCTTAATCGCCCAATATGCTTTGTGTTCCAACTCAACCGGTAGGTGGCAAGCTTTCCCATACACTAGTTGAAATGGAGTCATCCCGATAGGCGTCTTGAACGTC
>NW_010965524.1:63672-67517 GCF_000463585.1 Tarenaya hassleriana
TTTGACAAGCATCGCATGAACTTACAAAAGCGTGAACATCCTTGAACAAAGTTGGCCAATAGAAGCCCGATTGTAGGATCTTTGCAACTGTCTTGGCCGAGGCGAAATGTCCTGCGTAATCCGATGCGTGGCAATGATGTATCACTTGCTTCACTTCCTCTTCCGGAATGCATCTTCGAAATAATCCGTCCTTACCTCTCTTAAACAAGAAAGGTTCATCCCAAAAATAGTCTCTAACATCATGGAAGAACTTCTTCTTCCCGTTGTAGCTTAGCTCCGGGGGTACAACCTTGGCAACCAAATAGTTGACGTAATCTGCATACCAAGGAGTCACGTTCTTGATCTCCAAGGATAAGATGTGTTCTTGATACGTGTGTACCGAGTCTAGAATTTATAACCCGATTCACAACTCACCGCAAGGATACGGATCGTCGTAACACGGGGTCGAACACGAGGACCGGTTGCTAAATCTAAACCCTAATCGAAAATAGATCAAAGCAAGTAGAAGTGGAAGTGATGATGAAAATATGTGGAAAGAATGGAGAATAAGGAAATAATGCAATAAAAACGAGTAACCTATCAAACAAGGATGACTACGGGTGTCGGGATCGTATTCGCGTGTATGGGTATATGCTAAACATGCATGAATAACGATTATGACTTGTATTCGGGAATCATCAAGCAACAAAGATAGAGAATTCACCTCTCGGTCTACTAACTCCCTACCTACAGAGTAACTCGTCAATCTCTCGATCTATTCAAGTTAACCCTAGGTGCATAAAGAACGCTATCATCAACCTAAATCGATTAAGCCATATCTCTATGTGAATAATACGATCTATCCTATTGATTTTGATCCGAAACAAACCCATATCTCTATGTGGTTCAGAATCCAAGATAATTGATCAAGGGGTTAGCAAACATCAATCCAATAAAAGCGCAAATCAATAGAACCGAAACAAATCAAAACCGAAATCCAAGTTAGGGTTCAAACATACCCAAAACACATACGAATCCCTAACCCATAGCCGTGGATCTACTCACGGTTCATAGAAAACAATAGAAAGAACAGAGAAAAAGAGATAAAAGAGAGGAAAGAAAGTCTCATGCAGATGTGTAGTCTCCACGATCAAATCTTCCTTCTTCTTCCCGAAATCCCGTGAACTTCTATTCTTCTCTCCCCAAAAGCTCTACTTCTCCCTTCGCCAATTGTCTACTTCCTCGAAGTCCTTGCACATTTCCACAAATGTGTGAGGCACATCCGGTATCTAATACCCATGATGTAGAAGTAAACAAGGATCCGGACCGATTCCAGGTGGATCCGGACCGGATCCAGATTCCTGGGGTCGAGTTGTGCGTTCCTGATCCGGACCGATTCCAGCCGGAATCGGCCCTGCACCGGCAGTTCTCTGGTCTTCACGAATTCGCTCATAACTCTCTGCTCCGGTGTCGGATTTACGCGATTTTGGTGTCTACGCGAAGCTCTTGAAGTGCTCTTTCCAATGGTATAGGTCTCGCACTATTTGGACCTCTGTAGAGAAAGTTATTGCTGTCGCAACATGAGTACCTCATCCGGACTTCTCCTTTAACGCTCCAATTAGCTCCTTTTCGAGTCCAATCATCTCCGAAACCTGTAACTCTGCAAAACTAGAGCACAACCGGGTTTTGTATCCTAACACGCCTAGAATGCCTATGAATGCATGTGATTATCCTATAAAACCTAGACAAACTCTCATCAAAATATAGAGAAGAATAGGAGTTATCAAATCCCCCCAGACTTAAACCTTTGCTCGTCCTCGAGTAAAGAACGAAGGAATAAAATCTGCAAAACAGGGAATGACGAACATCAAATAGCATCATCGCGAGAGATCAAAAGCAAAACATCCATCCAATACTAGTTTCCCGAGAATCGTACTCAAACCGGTCTACTATGATCTTCCTACCAAAGACTAATCTACCTAGCCATGGGATTTTTATTGCCACCTAGAACCCGTTAGAATCTCTACAACACACCAAGCCTATTTCCGAACCTATCCTTATCTCAACTTAGCCTATTCGATCTTAGTTCTACTCTGTACCTGGATTTTTACCTTTTTGTAGAATTTCTTTAATGAACGCTAGCACCTCGGGTTTCTAGGACGTTGAAGTTGAAGGACATCATTTTCTCTCTTTCTTTTCTTTTCTCTTTGTTTTTTTTATATATTTTTTTTTCTTTTGATGCGATGTCCGACCCACAACTTAGACCCGAACCATCAATCGATGCACTCATGTCCTCGAACGATTTTCGTTGACGAGATTCCGACAGCGGAGTGTCGAGATGCTTTATTTTCCCAAGGCACTTGTTGAACTAGATTTCATCGACCTGCAAGACTCGGAAAAGGTTCTACAAGAAACATATAACCTGGATATGGTCGTATCAACTCCGTAGGTTCCAAACAGCAACCTCATCCCACAAACTATATATAGAAAGTCTGGAGAACTATCAATTCAACACGGTTCAACCACGCTCTACAAAGTCACTCGATCATCAAGATAGTCCTACTCTATCATCTCACAAATCCTCCAAATGATGTTCAAAACGGGTTTTCGAGGTATGCACGTGAACCTATATGAACCTATATCTATATGTCATATGCAATCATGCAAACCTAACAAAGATCGTCTATATGGAAAAAAAGAAAATGTGTGAATGCAACTAATGCAAAGTGATATGCAAAAGTGGAAATTTTCCTAAATCTATATGCCATGATAAGATGCACCTAAACTAAATCCTGAATGTATGAAGGATCTATCCACCCCCCCAGACTTGAACCATACACCGTCCACGGTGTAGACTCTCACCCGGAAAAGTAGAATCGAAGACGACATATGAAAAGAACCAATAAGAGGGATAGAGAAGGCTTAGCTCTGCGAAATTCGTTCGCTCGCAATGAAGTTAACTCACGTCAAACGCAAGAGCTCTCACAAACTCTGTAAACTGGAACCTATCCAACATTGTCTCTTGGAAGTCGATGCTCATCTCTCGTGTGCCGGTGTAAACGCTCATAGAACAACAAACGTTATCCGGACAAAAGCATAATAATAGCAATGCATTCCGAAGGGTCCAAAATACAATCATGGTCTCTACTACCTATGCTACAAAGAAAAAGAAAAAGAAGAGTTACCTAGTGCTCGGGTTGCCTCCCGAGAAGCGCTTGTTTAACGTCATTAGCTCGACCTATCTTGCTCAAATGATGGGAGGGTCTGAGAGGCGAAGATAATCGATCTTTCGCCACCCTAGATGTTCAGCGTTAAGCGCATCTTTTGGACCTCGTGGATGCTTGAGCCTTCTATCCTCCTTGGGTTTCCAAACTTGTGAAGGAGGTGGATCTTGTGGATGTTTGAGCGATGATTTTGCTCGTTTCGATCCTCTCTTGCTCATTGCTCCTGCTCGACAACCTGTAATAGAAGGTTCAACAATGGTTATAGGATTATGAGCAGGATACGTACCTCTCTCCAATGATGGTCCTATGTGTTCCTTTGTCATAAGCCTTTGAGGTAAGGGCTTCAATTTGACCTTCGGGACATTCTCTAGAATCCAATCCGCTTTATTCAGCGTCCCCATGCTAGGTGGTGGCTCTCTGGTCTCTTGAACGTCTTTAATAATCATCGTGGAGGGTTCGGAGACGTTCGTAGAAGAATCGGGCGTGTCGATGTGAAAAACGTCTGATTTGCTCAGAGACTGGATCCGGTCCGATTCCAGGTGGAATCGGTCCGTTTCCAGTTTGTCTTCGCAAGACCGTGTTTGGATCCGGTCCGTTTCCAGGTGGAATCGGTCCGGATCCACCTTCTGTAAAAATCCGTCT
>NW_010965524.1:71730-74401 GCF_000463585.1 Tarenaya hassleriana
GTTCTCCTCTGTTCTAGGACGTGGCTAGGGCTTTTTTACAACCCTAGGGCGGCTCCCAAGAGTCCTATTCCCATTCAGATGCTGAAAATCGCGAAACAGGGTTTTAGACTGGATCCGGACCGATTCCAGGTGGATCCGGACCGGATCCAGATTCCTGGGGTCGAATTCTGCGTCCTTGATCCGGACCGGATCCAGTTGGATCCGGCCCTGCGCTGGCAGTTTTCTGGTCTTCACGAATTCGCTCATAACTCTCTGCTCCGGTGTCGGATTTACGCGATTTTGGTGTCTACGTCAAATGAATTACTCCACCACAGAGAAAGAGCTCCTTGCTGTAGTGTTTGCCTTCGAAAAATTTAGATCATACTTGGTGGGTTCTAAGGTGATCGTATACACGGATCACGCCGCCTTGAGGTACTTGCTCACAAAGAAGGATGCTAAACCAAAGTTGATCCGATGGGTGTTGCTTCTGCAAGAGTTTGATCTAGAGTTCCGCACGCCTAGAATGCCTATGAATGCATGTGATTATCCTATAAAACCTAGACAAACTCTCATCAAAATATAGAGAAGAATAGGAGTTATCAGTTCTTCCCTTAGTGAATCGTCTATTGGTACAGCTTCGGGTATCTCCAATCTCGATAGATGATCCGCCACTGTATTCTCCGTTCCTTTCCTATCGCGGAACTCTAGATCAAACTCTTGCAGAAGCAACACCCATCGGATCAACTTTGGTTTAGCATCCTTCTTTGTGAGCAAGTACCTCAAGGCGGCGTGATCCGTGTATACGATCACCTTAGAACCCACCAAGTATGATCTAAATTTTTCGAAGGCAAACACTACAGCAAGGAGCTCTTTCTCTGTGGTGGAGTAATTCATTTGAGCGTCATCGAGCGTTCGACTTGCGTAGTATACGGCGTAATGCTTCCCATCTTTCTTTTGTCCCAATACGGCCCCGACCGCGAAGTCGCTAGCATCACACATTAACTCAAAAGGAACACTCCAATCCGGGGGTTGAATGATCGTAGGTGATACTAATGCCTTCTTTAATATTCCAAATGTCTTACGACACTTGATAACTCATATTCTTCTCTATATTTTGATGAGAGTTTGTCTAGGTTTTATAAGATAATCACATGCATTCATAGGTATTCTAGGCGTGTTAGGACACAAAACCCGGTTGTGCTCTAGTTTTGCAGAGTTACAGGTTTCGGAGATGATTGGACTCGAAAAGGAGCTAATTGGAGCGTTAAAGGAGAAGTCCGGATGAGGTACTCATGTTGCGATATCAATAACTTTCTCTAAAGAAGTCCAAATCATGCGAGACTTGTATCATTGGAAAGAGCACTTCAAGAGCTTCGCAGACAGCAAAATTGCTTAAATCCGATACCGAAGCAGAACGTTATGAGCGAATTCGTGAAGACCAGAAATCTGCGGGTGCAGGGCCGATTCCAGTTGGAATCGGTCCGATTTCAGAACGCAGAATTTGATCCCAGGAATCTGGATCCGGTCCGATCCATCTGGAAACGGTCTAGATCCAGTCAAAAACCCTGTTTCGCGATTTTCAGCATCCGAATGGGAATAGGACTCTTGGGAGCCGTCCTAAGGTTATAAAAAAGCCCTAGCCACGTCCTAGAACATTAGAGAACCTTAGAGAACATCTAGATACAGATTTTTGGAGAGCTTTTGGGGAGAGAAGAATAGAAGTTCACGGGATTTCGGGAAGAAGAAGGAAGATTCGATCGTGGAGACTACACATCTGCATGAGACTTTCTTTTCTCTCTTTTATCTCTTTTTCTCAGAGTTTTTTATTGTTTTCAATGAACCGTGAGTAGATCCAGGACTGTGGATTAGGGATTCGTTTGTTTTTGGGTATGTTTGAACCCTAACTTGGTTGCGATTTGGATTTGTTTCGGTTTTATCGATTTGTGCTTTATTCGATTGGTGTTTGCTGACCCCTTGGCCAATTATTTCAGATTCTGAGCTACATAGGAATATGGGTTTAGTTTCGGATCGAAATCGATAGAATAAATCGTATTATTCACATAGAAATATGGTTTGATCGATCTAGGGTTGATGATAGCGTTCTTTATGCATCTAGTTTGATAAATCACATATGGATATGGATTTAGAAAACTTTAGATAGTGAGTTATATGATGGGCGGTGATTTCTCTATATATCTTTGTTGCTTGATGATTCCCGAATACAAATTCAATATCGTGATTCTCGCATGCTTAGCATATACCCATACACGCGAATACGGTCCTGACACCCACAGTCATCCTTACTTGCTAGTTTACACGTTTTTATTGCTTTGCTTCCTTATTTTCTATTCTTTCCATATACTTCCTGTTGGTTTAGTGCTCTATGATGTACTGTTTATGAGATTTATTTAGATATATTTGATGTATTGATACTTTCTATGGTTTATGAGAGTATTTGATTCATTACATGTTCTTGCATACTAGATGTGTTATGAAATCCATGTATCATTATGAATGATACTAAACTCCCTACTCTTGTGTCGTTATGGGAATGATGACATAATAAGACTAGTATGATGTGTGATTAATGATAATATAGATTATCATGGGTATTGGATACGATCACAGTCATAGGTATTCGTTGGAGAACGAAATACTGGATTGACCCGCATGAGATTGTCACATGGACTAG
>NW_010965524.1:74482-77697 GCF_000463585.1 Tarenaya hassleriana
AGGACTATAAAGGCGTGTATCAGGTACGAAACGAATCATGTGCTGGATTGTAGATAGTCAAGACGGGATTTGTACCTCTCGTAAAAGAGAGAGATATCGCTGGGCCCCTCGTGTGAGCGAGACTGTAGAAATGTGTGGCCGCACTATAGACGAACGTCGTCTATTTCAAACAGTCGAACTCAGTGAACGAGAAAGCAGTCGAATCAGATAAGGTGGTTTGTCCATGCTTTATATTCGACATATGATATCGTGATACAAAAGGTTCATCAACTGGAATCATCACTGGCGTTCGTAAGATCACGAACAAACTCTATTCGAGATAGGTAGTCATAGTGTCTTGCTAGAGACCGCCTATGACTTGTATAATCCGGAATAGAGATTTCGGGTTATACTGCTATATCGAATGAGCCTACAGGGTCACACACGCAGGGAAGGGCAAATGCACGAGAAAAACGTCGAGAAATCTGAACAAGAGGTCCGGACCGTCCGGTCTAGGAAAAGACCGAACGGACCGGAGCATCTAGTCCGAACGGACCAAATACTTGGACCGAACGGACTAGAGAGTTCAGTCCGAACGGACCAAGTGTTGGACCGAACAGACTGACCCATCAGTTCGAACGGACCCAGTTATGAAACTAGTCCGAACGGACCAAGTGTCCTGACCGAACGGACTACTAAGCAGTCCGTTCGGTCTGGGGTTCGGATTTAATTTTAAAGTCCGGATCTAGGGTTAATCACTTGGATAAGAGGAGAAATAGAACCCTAACACTAAGGAGCCGACCTAGAGAACTTTTGAGACCCTTTTTGGAGAGTCTAGAGGGTAGAAGAAGTGATCTTAATCTCTCTTTCTCAAAGCACATCATCGAATAGAAGATTCGTGTCCTAGCAGACAAGTTCCAAAGGTTGGAATCCATCCCGAGGTGTGGATACGTGTAGAGGGCGAGGTATTCTTCCTGCCTATAGTGATCGGACGAACAACATCAATTGAAACAGACCCCGGATTGATTGAGGTAAGTATTCTAACGTTTCTACAAGATCATGCATGATAGGTTTTAGGGTTTTATTAATTTTTTGTTTTACATCCGCTGCGCAAACCCTAGAACCGATCTCTTAGGAATAGGATTCGCTCATGAGATCCCATGATAACCCAACAGTGGTGTCAGAGCCTGGTTGCTCTGCATGATTTTATAAGAACCTGATCACGCACGTTATAGGATTTGAATTGTTTGAATCTGTGTTTGCTTTGATGCTATTGATCACACGGTTTTTCCACCGGTTTTCTAACGTCATGCATTACAATTCCTCATACATTTTAGGTATTATAGGACGTTAGTCGGCCATGGGTAGGCTCTTTTGCTTGTTTTTCCCTTGCAGGACGATTCCACGTTAATTTTCACGGGCGTGGCACGAAAGAGCACGGTTTCGGGAAGACCCGGGGAGCTCAGAGAATTCATACGGGCGACCGCCTGAAATTATGAGCGACCGCCCGTTTTCTGAGCGACCGCCTGAAATTATGAGCGACCGCCTGAAATTCAGAAAATGAGCGACCCTGAACAAAAAATAAGCGACCGCCTGATATCAAATGCGGCCCAAAAAGGAAAAGCCCGAATTTTGAGGTGAAAACCTAATTTTGCACTTTCATTAAAAGAGGAGTTTGAGGAGAGAGAAGGGGGGCTGCACACTTGGAGAGAAAAATCAACTTGGAGAAGAGGAAAGGGAGATTTTGGAGATCTAGGAGGCTTGGAGAAGAAGAAGGCCACCATTGAAGACCATCTTGAGCTTTTTTTCTCCTTCTCTATGTTTCTTCATTTTGCTTTCTGTTTTGAAACCCTAGATATGGAGTAGTGACTTTGTTGTGGGTGAGGGATCCCCACTTTTGTATGGATACCTATGCTTAACCTATGATGTTTATGAGTTTTCTTCCATGAGTTTGATGTTTTGTGCGTAATGCTATCAACTTTGGCGAAATCTTAGTTGGTGTGATGTTAGAACACAATGACCATAGGGATATGGGGATGATGTTTGGAACCAAACATCAAATCAGTGAGTTATTTACATTGGGAGATGGCTTAACTTGCTTAGGGTTCATGATAGGGTACATTAATGCATCTAGAGATCATTTAGATTATTGGAAAATGGGTAAATCGATTCTCTAGGTAGTGAGTTTAAGATCGGGAGAGACAAACTCTAGATGAAGTGCTTGAAACCCCCATTTGGAAGATAAACCCGTAGATATTGTAGTATCATCAACCGTCCATGCAAGTCTTGAGGGATCCCGAACCCACAACGCCTAGAATCATTGTTTGCAACCCCGTTAATTTTATTTGCGAAATTTCATTCCGATACCCATCACAAATCACATTTTTATTTGACCATCAATCTAGCTTAGGGATAGACTAATACAACCTAGTCCTCGTGTTCGACCCCGTTACTACAACTACCGTATACTTGCGGATAGTGGTACGAATCGGGTACTAAATATAAGACTCGGTGCGTGCGCATCAAGTTTTTGGCGATGTTGCCGGGGACTAGGCGTTTTCGTGTTTTTCTAGATTTTTGCTAGATCACCATTGCTTGGATTTTTGTTTGGATTACTTTGTGACAACCGTTTCACAGCACTTTCGGTTTGTTTTGTCTCTTTGGTGCGCAGCTCTTCCGGTGCATGACAAGAAGTACCACCGGTAGAGATCAACTCGTCTTCGACCCCGAAAGAGAAAGAACACTGCACTTCGCTCGGAGACAGCAAAGACAGTGGGGAATGGCCGAAGAAATGCTGAGAGAGAACAACGCACGAAGAGAACAACCCGATATGGCCGAAGAGCTGTTGAGAGGGGCCAATGCCCAAAGAGGTCCAGCCCAAGCACCCCCTAGAACGCTTCGAACATACACACAACCGAAGCACACTCAACTCCTCTCTTGCATTAACAAGGAGCCGTTGGAGGACTTCGACCTCCAACCACAATGCATCCAGATGCTCAACAACATGAGTTTTCGGGGTAGGCCCAACGAGGATCCAAACGCTCACCTTACAAACTTCAAGATGAACTGTAAGGCAATCAAGAAGGAACCGGGGATTACTCTTGAAGACGTATTCCTCGAAACTTTCCCCTACTCGCTTACGGAGAGAGCTAGAGATTGGCTCTACACTCTTGAGCCAAACTCTATCTCAACATGGGATGAGATGGAAGAGCAGTTCCTTATGCAATACTATTCTC
>NW_010965524.1:78162-78837 GCF_000463585.1 Tarenaya hassleriana
GGGATTCGAATACTTACCTCGTTCTTTCAAGATCTGGAAGTATCAATCGATCCAGGGCCTGTTTTAATCACCAAGAGTTGAAAGCACAACACCTCTACACGTATCCACACCGGCGGAATGAATTCCAACAAATTGGAACGTATCTGCTAGGATTTATGAAGAGAAAACGATGTCCTAGACTTGGAATCGATATTCCGATCACTAGAACTCAAGAGAAAGCTTCTCCAAAGCTCTAGAAAGTGTCTAAGACGTCTGAGAGTGATGTCTCGGGTTTGTGGCGGCTCTACCACTTAATTAGAATTACCCAAAAACCTAAAACGCGAGAAACCGATAACTGTCACGTAAGTCGGACCGTCCGTTCCATACCTGGAACGGACGTTCTGACTTTCTACGCGCTGGACCGTCCGTTCCAGGCCTGGAACGGACGGTCTGGCCTTCTGGACCCCTTCCAGCTTGTTCCGTGGTTCCTTTCTTGCGTCGCTCTCTTCACGTGTGATCCATCCCTAATGGTGTGTGGCCCTGTAGGCCCATTCGAAGTGGCAGTGGCTTCGGAAACCCTTTTTCCGAACCACACGTCATGGTTAGCCTCTAGCAAGACGCCATGACCACCCACCTAGAGTAGAGTTAGAGGTGATCTAACAAAGCCATCAATAGTTCGAGTTCTGATCCTTTGTC
>NW_010965524.1:80878-81119 GCF_000463585.1 Tarenaya hassleriana
TACTGCCTCACCAAGATAGTCAGGCACGCTCAGCTAGGGCATGACCCGTAACCATGACGATCGAGGCCTTGCATCCAATGGTTTTAATACCATTGAATGAATCGACCAAAATCCACACTTTGTTGTCATACATGGATTGCATCTCAGACTCCATGGTCTGGTACCATTTCTCGGAATCGAAACTCGCCACAACCTCTGAATACGATGTAGGCTCGTCATGTTCTAACAACATGAGTTCGTC
>NW_010965524.1:84756-85157 GCF_000463585.1 Tarenaya hassleriana
AATTCTGGATTGTCATCAAGCTTGGTCTTAAGTGAGGCTTTGATTCCGATTCTGATAATCGATCCAACACAACAATTGTTCGATCAAAAATCCGAATCTTCGGAATCCCGGATTTTTGTTCGATCAAAAATCCGAATCTTTGAAAAAACCCGAAGACTGGAACGGACGGTCCAGAGAAGCACGTGGATCGTCCGTTCTAGCAAGCCAGAACAGACGGTCTGCCTCTAATGGTCTGTCCGTTCCCAATCGTCATGGAACGGACGGTCTGCCATTCGTGGACCGTCCGTTCCAGACCTTCTGGAACGGATGACCGAATGCAGACCGACCCCGAAGACCGAACGTTCCAACAGACCCAGAACGGACGGCCCAAGGACCAGAACGGACGGTCTGTTGAGCATAAT
>NW_010965524.1:85405-87412 GCF_000463585.1 Tarenaya hassleriana
CGGCCACTACGTTAGCTTTCCCCGGATGATAGGCTATCTCCAGATCATAATCTGCAATCAACTCCAACCACCTCCGTTGTCTCAGATTCAGATCCTTCTGAGATATCACGTAGGTCAAGCTCTTATGGTCCCCGTACAGATACGATCTCCAGATCCTCAACGCGTGAACTACCGCTGCTAACTCCATGTCATGAGTCGGGTAGGTCTCCTCAGGCTTCTTCAGCTGCCTTGACGCGTAAGCGATCACGTGTCCCTCCTGCATTAACACGCAACCGAGTCCGTATTTGGACGCGTCAGTGTATACCTCATAGAGCATACCCGGTCGTGGCAATGCCAGGATCGGTGCTGATGTCAACCTCTGCTTCAACTCTGTTGGGTTCCCTTCGGGTTTCTAGCATGCGATCTCATCGACCTAGGGTTTGGATTCTAGGTTTCACGCAGCGTAAGGAAAGATCTAAACCTAGCCAAACGTCACACAAAACCAATTGTGCAATAACCCGAACAATCGTGTATATCGTCGTGGGATTCGAATACTTACCTCGTTCTTTCAAGATCTAGAAGTATCAATCGATCCAGGGCCTGTTTTAATCACCAAGAGTTGAAAGCACAACCCCTCTACACGTATCCACACCGGCGGGATGAATTCCAACAGTTTGGAACGTATCTGCTAGGATTTATGAAGAGAAAACCGATGTCCTTGACTTGAAATCGATATTCCAATCTCTATAACTCAAAATCAAGCTTCTCTAACGTCTAGGACGTCTGAGAGTTATGTCTAGGGTTTGTGGCGGCTCTACCACTTAATTAGAATTGCCCAAAACCCTAAAACGCGAGAAACCGATAACTGTCAAGTAAGTCGGACCGTCCGTTTCAGACCAGGAACGGACGTTCTGACTTTCTACGTAGAACGAACGTTCCGTATTTCAACGCAGAACGGACGGTCTGAGCCCCTGGACCGTCTGTTCCAGGTCTGGAACGGACGGTCTGGCACTTGCGGAACGGTTCGTTCATTCCTCAGCAGAACGAACGGACCAGCATGGTTGGACCGTCCGTTCCAGGCCTGGAACGGACGGTCTGGCCTTCTGGACCCCTTCCAGCTTGTTTCGTGGTTCCTTTCTCGCGTCGCTCTCTTCAACGTGTGATCCATCCCTAATGGTGTGTGACCCTGTAGGCCCATTCGAAGTGGCAGTGGCTTCGGAAACCCTTTTCCCGAACCACAAGTCATGGTTAGTGATAACTCCTATTCTTCTCTATATTTTGATGAGAGTTTGTCTAGGTTTTACAGGATAATCACATGCATTCATAGACATTCTAGGCGTGTTAGGATACAAAACCCGGTTGTGCTCTAGTTTTGCAGAGTTACAGGTTTCGAAGATGATTGGACTCGAAAAGGAGCTAATTGGAACGTTAAAGGAGAAGTCCGGATGAGATGCGCATGTTGCGACATCAATAACTTTCTCTACAGAGGTCCAAATCGTGCGAGACTTATACCATTGGAAAGATCACTTCAAGAGCTTCACGTGGAAATCGCGTAAATCCGACACCGGAACAGAGAGTTATGAGCGAATTCGTGAAGACCAGAAAACTGCCAGCGCAGGGCCGGATCCAACTGGATCCGGTCCGGATCAAGGACGCAGAATTTGACCCCAGGAATCTGGATCCGGTCCGGATCCACCTGGAATCGGGTCCGGATCCAGTCTAAAACCCTGTTCCGCGATTTTCAGCATCTGAATGGGAATAGGACTCTTGGGAGCCGCCCTAGGGTTATAAAAAAGCCCTAGCCACGTCCTAGAACAAGGGAGAACCTCAGAGAACACTTAGATACAGATTTTTGGAGAGCTTTTGGGGAGAGAAGAATAGAAGTTGTTAGTTTGAGAGACTTTTTGTGTTCCATAATTGAGCTTAGAAACAGATTGAAAACATCTAAGTACTTCTGAAACTGTTTAGGAACCAAAACGTTACTTGTTGCGTGAAGTGCATGTTTTAGCTTGTACATGACATTGTTGC
>NW_010965524.1:92561-93818 GCF_000463585.1 Tarenaya hassleriana
AACCCTTTTCCGAACCACAAGTCATGGTTAGCCTCTAGCAAGACGCCATGACTACCCCCCTAGAATAGAGTTAGAGGTGATCTAACAAAGCCAGCAATAGTTCGAGTTCTGATCCTTTTTCTCACGATGTCGTATGTTGAACAAGGGCATGGTATGAGCCACCCTTCAATTTCAACCGCTTACTCGTCTAGGCAAACCGACTGATAAAATAGATGTACATTCATCTATAGCGTGGCCACGCATTTTCACAGTCCGATTTCCACGAGGGGCCCAGCGACATCTCTCCTGCGTAGGAGGTGACAAGTCCTGTATTGCATGTCTACTATCTGCATATGATTCGTGAACGTATCTGAGCAACGCCGTTATGATCATCCGGTTAAGTCATGACTCATGCCCATGTTACGGTCATCCAGTCTCATGCGGGTCATCCAGTAGCTCGTTCCAAACGAGAACCCATGATTGTGATTTGCATCTAATGCATATGATCATAATCATTTATCACACATCATGCTGGTCTTAATTCATCATTGTTCCCACAATGATAATTGACCAGGGAGTTTAGAATCATCTGCAATGATTCAAGGATATTTACCGTAATATAACAAACATGTTAATCATATAACGGGAAAAGTAATGCATTCATAAACCAATGAATCAATACATAGTCAAAATGTCATATCACGGATCATCGTAGAGCATTACAACCAACAATCTCCTACTATGCTCTATGATCTATCCTACAAGCATCTAATCCCCATACCCACAACATGACCATCATGCTTTGACCAATGAATCAATACATAGTCAAAATTGTTGGGATTTAGGCTACAGATTCCTAGCATGCGATCATATCGATCTAGGGTTTGGTTTACTAGGTTTCATGCAGCGGAAGGATAATCTAAACCTAGTCAAACGTCACACGCAACCAAAATCATCCGTAAAACCCCGACAGATCGTGTATATCACCGTAGGAATCGAATACTTACCTCTTTCCTGAAGATCTGAAAGTAGCAATCGATCCAGGGCCTGTTTTAATCACCAAGAGCTGAAAGTACAGCTCCTCTACACGTATCCACACCGACGGGAAAGATTCCAAACGCTTTTGGAACTAATCTGCTAGGATCTGTGAAGTGAATAGAGTTTTTAAGACTTGGGATCGAATCCCTAGAACTAGAACCTCAAAAAGGAACGATTTTCTTGTGTTCTAGATCTGTCTTAGGATTCTGAAAGTTGAGTTCTCCTCTTAGGACGGCGTCC
>NW_010965524.1:101586-101870 GCF_000463585.1 Tarenaya hassleriana
AAATCGACTATTAAAATAGATGCAACTTCATCTATAGCGTGGCCACGCATTTTCATAGTCCGACTTCCACGAGAGGGCCCAGCGATATCTCTCCTGTTAAGGAGATGACAAGTCCCATATTGCATGTCTACTATCTCCATATGATTCGTGAACGTATCTGATCAACGCCGTTATAATCATCCGGTTAAAGACGACGTTTGACGCAGTCAAGACACGCCACTCCTCACATCAGATACTCTAGACATCTCAGGTCTGAGGATCCAAGAACGAACCGCTGTATGAGA
>NW_010965524.1:102229-108375 GCF_000463585.1 Tarenaya hassleriana
GGTGACATATATGACATCCCTTTCCAAGAGTTGGAAGCAACAATAGCAAAACTGGCCAAAGGACGTAGCCACACGTCCAATGAGTTCAGTAGGAGAAGCTCAGTGAAAGGAGATGTGGGTGAGAACGCAGCTCTTAAGGCGGTGCTAGCCGACCTTGCGGAGATAAAGGTCCAACTTGCGAATGCCAAACAAGTAGCTATTCTGGAGGATCAAAATGTAGCGCAAGTTCAACCGGGTATGTATGCGATTGATCAAGAAGCGGAAGAAGCCAACTATGTCGGTCCAAACCAATACACTCATCCATCCAATCTATACAACCCAGGATTGAGGAATCATCCCAATTTCTCCTACAAGAACGCGTCAAATGCGCTAAATCCTCAACCCGCCTTCCAACGGAACAACCAAGGACCTTCGGGCTTCCAACCGAAATACCAACAACAAGGTCAAGGGAATCAAGGTTATCAAGAGAATTCCAACTATAGACCACAACAAGCGCAACCCGACGAGCAAGACCCGGATATCAAGGATATGCTTATGCAAATCCTCCAAGGTCAAAAATCGCAAGGAGTGTCCATTGGGAGCATTGAGAATGAGCAAGTTGCATTCAAGAAACAATTGGAAGGAGTGCAAGCTCACTTAAAGATTTTGGATAACCAAGTGGCGCAACTTGCATCATCCTCATCAACGAGGCAGCAAGGCATGTTTCCCGTAAGAACGAGATGAATCCTCGGGAATATATTAATGCGGTGGAGCTAAGGAGTGGAAAACAACTCCCGGAGATGACCCTTCCGATGGTTGAGAAGTCATCAACTCCAAGGCTAATGAGGGAGGAAAAAGGCAAGGCTGTAGAGGAAGATACTCCCAAGACCCTTCCGATGGTTGAGAAGTCATCAACTCCAAGGCTAATGAGGGAGGAAAAAGGCAAGGCTGTAGAGGAAGATACTCCCAAAGTCCAAGAACAGGAGAAAGAACCGGTTTACATTCTTCCTCTGCCTAAGGTACCCCCGATACCTTTTCCCTCTCGTTTAAAGAAATTCAATAAGGACAGCCAATTTGGGAAGTTTGCGGAAATGCTGAAGAAGATGGAGATTACAATGCCTTTCCATGAGGCAATTCTCCAAATGCCCTCATATGCGAAGTTCCTCAAGGATATTTTAACGAAGAAGCGGGTAGTTGAAAAGGAGACTGTGGCATTGAGCACCGAGATTAGTGCAGCCATCACCAAGCATGAACTTCCTCCGAAGATGTCTGATCCGGGAAGTTTCTCTATTCCATGTAAGCTGGAAAGTATTGAGATTGATAGGGCGTTATGTGATCTTGGAGCTAGCGTGAGTTTGATGCCATTGTCCATTTACAAGAAGTTGAACATAGGCGACTTGAAACCCACGAGGATGGCCTTACAGTTAGCGGATCGATCCATCAAGTACCCAGCAGGGATATTAGAGGATGTCCCTCTCAAGATTGGCAAATTCTATGTCCCGGTGGATTTCGTGGTGCTAGATATGGATGACGACTCCAAAGGTGAGCTTGATGCCATTGTCCATTTACAAGAAGTTGAACATAGGCGACTTGAAACCCACGAGGATGGCCTTACAGTTAGCGGATCGATCCATCAAGTACCCAGCAGGGATATTAGAGGATGTCCCTCTCAAGATTGGCAAATTCTATGTCCCGGTGGATTTCGTAGTGCTAGATATGGATGACGACTCCAAAGTTCCGATCATTTTAGGTCGGCCATTTCTGAATACAGCGGATGCCATAGTGCATGTTCGGGCTGGTAGATTAACGATGAAGATCGGAGATGAAACAGTTGAATTCACACTTGATCATAATTTGAAGCAACGCTCGACCAATGATACGGTGTGCTATGCGGATATACTCGAAGCAATGACGGAAGAAGTGATGGAAGAATTCTGTGAAGTTGACCCCCTAGAGATATCACTTATGGCTACGGGAGAAAGTTTATATAGCAATTGGGAAGAAATCGAGGAGATTAGACGGGCATTGGACGATCGAAAAGAAGAAAAGGAGGTTTCTGCAGTATTTCGGGCGATCCGCCCGGGCGACCCGCCCGATTACATCAGAAGAAGAAATCCAGGGAAAAACGGGCGACCACTCGACTTTTCAGGCGGTATGCCCGTTTTCTCTGAGAAAATTTGATGCAAAAACTGAAGAAACGGGCGACCACTTGCAAAAGCGAGCGGCCCCCCGAAATTTCTGAGCAAAATTGAAGAGGAACCTGAGGAAACGGGCGACCGCTTGCAAAAGCAGGCAGCCCGCCCAAAAACTATGAGCAAATTCGGCCCTCTCCCAAAAGCAACGGGCGACCCGCCTGAAAAGTAGGCGGCCCGCCCATCTGTGCCTGAAATGTTAAATTCACACCCCGAGGCCATCTTGTCAATCGCTCAAGCCTCCCTTGACACACCTCAAGCCCAAGAAAGGATATACATGACGATTGGGACCCTGAACGTGCTCCACAAGCGGAGAAACAAATGCTAGAGCTCTATCAATTGGAGGAAATTCGCTTGGACGCATACGAGGACGCACGAATCTACAAGGAGCGGGCCAAGAAGTGGCATGATCGCCACATCCTCAACCGAAACTTCCAACAAGGTGACCTCGTGCTTTTATTTAATTCCCGACTAAAACGTATTGCAGGAAAGTTGAAATCAAGATGGTCGGGACCGTTCATCATAAAGCATGTCACCTCACATGGAGCGGTGGAACTCGACAACGGAAAGGGCGGATCATTCATGGTCAACACCCAGAGGATTAAACCGTACAATCCAAGAAGTATCGGGCTGAAAGGAGGTACCTCTGTACTCTCTCTCTCCTTGATCGATTGAGCATCATGACGGTCTAGCTACGACCCTAAACTAGTAACCTCGGGTAACTCCGAGATGTACATTCTTTATTCTCTAATCCTTTGTTTTTCCATCTTAGTTTACCTTTTGGGATGTCCTTATCTTGCTTCCAAACCACCTCTCCAAGGATAACTTTAAAATGAAGCTTAACTTGCAAAGTGAAAATTTGCTCAGAGAAAGTGGGCGGCCTGCTCGTTTTTTCGAGCGGTCGCTCATTTGTGGAACATGAGTTTCGAAATTTGCTCAGAAAAAATGGGCGGCCCGCTCGTTTTTTCTGGCGGTCGCTCATTTTCGTCTAAAAAAAAAAAAAAAAAACCCCCCTACACCCTCACTCTTTGCATTCATTTTAGCTAACATTGCATGGCATTGTAGTTTCTCTCACATCGCATAGATCTCATTGGATTACAGCAAAGAAAAGAGGAAATCAAAGTGGACGATCACTCCGTCGGAAGAGGTAACTCACTTACTCTTTCCATTCGATTCACTTTCCACTTACTCTTTCTATACTCCTCACTAATCGAGAATTAACACCGCGGACGGTGTTCAATTCAAGTCTGGGGGGGAGTGATACTAACGTGTCTCGTATCCATGAGCCTTGCATTCTACTTTCATCGAAAAAAAACAACTTGCATTGTGTGTATAAATTGCATTCCTTGCATTGATCGACATTAATAGACTGCATAAGTGCATATAGGTCTAGGAACGCATGCACACACTTGCATAAGGTTTTTCTTCTCAAAGATTTGGTCGGTTGACGATGTGGGGGACATAGACTGAGGATTGGTTTGGAAAGGTTTTAGGAGCTAAGTTTAGACTTATCTAAAGAGTTGAATGGATTGTCGAGTGAGGTAGAAATAACAAATCCAATCCTAGAGCGAATGAATGTCAAGTGGGATGATTTTGTCTCCTAATGTCTAGGTGGAGTAGAGGTTACGAACCAAGCGCGAAACGTCTCCCTAAAAACCACCCTTTGACCTCTAAGTTAGGAAACCTATAGGATCAACAAGCCCTAGAAGATACGATGCATCCTGACACTCCTCTGTCATCATCTCGTTAATGAAAATCATTCAGGGACATGAGTGCGTCGAAAACAAAGGCTCGGGTCTAAGTTGTGGGACAAGAACACAAAGAAAAAAAAAGATAAAAGAGTAGGCTTGTCAAATTCCAACGTCCTAGAAGTCCGGGATTGCATCATGTGAAAAGAAAAAAAAGAGGGGAAAGAAAGAAAAAGAAAAAGAACACAAAAACACGAATAAAAAGATAGACATAGGGCAAGGGAAATAGTGGAATTATAGGTTAATTAACTTTTGGAGATCTCATTTGGGATGTGTTTAGGAGACATGCTCGGCAAGTAGGACCTATTCCATTTTAGACCGCAGGAATCAATGGAAATCCCATTGATAGGCTTTCGCTTGAATGTTAGAAAAGATAGAGTATACCAAACTCGATTTCATTCGCAACGACTTTAACCCGGACAACCAATCCACTCTCAACCCCCATTCGTATTCCAACTATATCTTATTACCCCTTCGATAGTTTTATAATTGCACATTTACTCGAGGACGAGCAAACCTCAAGTCTGGGGGGATTTGATCACACGGTTTTTTCCACCGGTTTTCTAACGTCGTGCATTACAATTCCTCATACATTTTAGGTATTATAGGACGTTAGTCGGCCATGGGTAGACTCTTTTGCTTGTTTTTCCCTTGCAGGACGATTCCACGAGAATTTTCACGAGCGTGGCACGAAAGAGCACGGTTTCGGAAAGACCCGGGGAGCATAGAGAATTCAGGCGGGTCGCCCGTTTTATGGGCGACCGCCTGAAATTATGAGCGACCGCCTGAAATTCAGAAAATAAGCGACCCTGAAGGGAAAATGAGCGACCCTGAACAAAAAATGAGCGACCGCGCAGGACGATTCCACGAGAATTTTCACGAGCGTGGCACGAAAGAGCACGGTTTCGGAAAGACCCGGGGAGCATAGAGAATTCAGGCGGGTCGCCCGTTTTATGGGCGACCGCCTGAAATTATGAGCGACCGCCTGAAATTCAGAAAATAAGCGACCCTGAAGGGAAAATGAGCGACCCTGAACAAAAAATGAGCGACCGCCTGATATCAAATGCGGCCCAAAAAGGAAAAACCGAAACTTTGAGGTGAAAACCTAATTTTGCACTTTCATTAAAAGAGGAGTTTGAGGAGAGAGAAGGGGGTGTAACACCCCGATTCCCGTATAAATTATTTAAATTATTTTCGGGAATAAAAGGAGGGTAAAATAAGGCAAAAATATAGAGAATATTTCAACGAATATCTAGAAGAAAACGACATTCGATTTGACTGAGAAACGAGGAAGTTATGAGCAAATGAAAATTGAGTAGAACCTAGAAATTCGGAATTCACAAGTTATTCGAGATACGGACGTTTCGAGTTGTACTTCATCGTGTAAACGTGAGTTTCCAATAATATTTTGATTGGACATGAAAGAGGACGTTTCAAGGAAGGTGTAGAAACAAACGGTGCACGATTCGGGTAAGAAACGAGTGAGAACGGAGCAATCGAAGTCAGTCGGGACGGACTAGAAATGCAGAACGGACGGACCAGACGAGATAGAACGGACGGACTGCTTATGGCAGAACGGACGGACCACGAACGAGCTAGGAGCTGGGCCAAAACTGGGCCCAGACTGTCCGTTCCAGGACCAGAACGGACGGTCTGCTGGGCAGAACGCAACTGGCCAACTTGCTGCCTTGGGACGCGTATTTCTCTGCGTTCCCGGACCCCACCGGCGTCAAATCACCGTCCAACCTTGCCAGGACATTGCAGGCTCGACCTTGGGCTTGAGCTTGAGCCCAATCCACCTCCTTCTCGTGGCATAAACACTCTCCAAGTCGTAGCTTTCACCATTTCGGGTAAAGTTTCAGAAAAATAGAGAAAGAGGAGAAAGAGAGAAGAAGGGCGAGAAAGTGGAGGAACCAGCACAAGGGAAGCTCAGGGAAGCAAGGAGGGACATCCCTAGAGTGTCTAGGAGAGGTTTTCGGCGAGAAACAGACCGGAAAACACCACGAAATCCAGCAAAACCAGATCTGAGCCGAAACAGAGGTGAGTGGCTCGAGTTGCGTCTGTGTAAGCTCTTTTTCGTCGATGTGATTGTGTTATTTCGATGGTTTGTTGCGGATTAGATAGAGGACACTTCAATGAACATTTAGCAACAAACGGGACTGAATTTGGTTGAGAAATGAGGGAGATATGATCAAACGAAGTCGGACCAGAAAACTGTTTCGCGAGA
>NW_010965524.1:108402-108897 GCF_000463585.1 Tarenaya hassleriana
ACCCAGACCGGACGGTCTGGCATCCCCAGACCGAATGGTCTCCGTTCCAGACCTCAAAAATTGTCCCGAGAGGCCCCTTGACAGCATGGGACCCCTGGACCGACCGATCTACACCCTGGACCGACCGTTCTAGAGTATAGAACCCTTTTTCGGATGATTTTCGAATCCCGTGTGCGTGAGATGTGCGATACAACGATTCGAGTGACTCGTTGCGTGATTATACGGGTAGTTTGCATGGCGTTAAGCGGTAGATCGGTAAGGGATCGGATACCGTGATACGTGTGATTGTACTGGGGGATATATACATGATGCGTGTCATGTGTGTAGCTTGCTCGTGCGTACGAGTCAAGCATGATTGTGTTTGTGGATGGTTGTGGACGCAACCATCACCGTCATGGACTTGACGGGTGTCGCGATTAATCGTGTGCGACACGACGGCCAACGTCATGGACTTGACGGGCGTGTGATGCGCTCCTAGTCATGGACTTGACTAGG
>NW_010965524.1:109280-112541 GCF_000463585.1 Tarenaya hassleriana
GCTAGCCCCATGGTGGACTCCATGCGGGTGTGATTGTGATTGTTATTATATGTGTGATGCACGTTATATGATAATGCATGTTACTATTGCTGCATGTGATTGTGAATCATCGTTCTAACACCGTTCTCGTTGAGAACGGGTTTACCGAGTTCAACCCGGACTACTCACTAATCAGTTGTGCTTAGCCCTCGTGGTTTTACATTTTTCAGATCACGAGGATTACGCCTAGCACACGGACGACGACGACCTGAGAGAAGCAGCATCATGTACGGGATTTTATTTTGAACTTCGGGACTTGTATTCCCGCATTTTGTACGGTTATGTTATGACTTTTCGGACATGTGTTGTTTTGCGATATTGATCGCTTGTATTTTCCGTTGCTTACTCTGGTTTGATTAAAAATATTTTTGGATTTCGTGATTTTACTTCCGCGACTTATTATTTTATTTTATATCGTCCATGTTGCACAGCCCGTATACTGTACACGGGTTACGGGTGTCACAGGGGGCTGCACACTTGGAGAGAAAAATCAACTTGAAGAAGAGGAAAGGGAGATTTTGGAGATCTAGGAGGCTCGGAGAAGAAGAAGGCCACCATTGAAGACCATCTTGAGCTTTTCTTCTCCTTCTCTATGTTTCTTCATTTCGCTTTCTGTTTTGAAACCCTAGATATGGAGTAGTGACTTTGTTATGGGTGAGGGATCCCCACTTTTGTATGGATACCTATGCTTAACCTATGATGTTTATGAGTTTTCTTCCATGGGTTTGATGTTTTGTGCTTAATGCTATCAACTTTGGCGAAATCTTAGTTGGTGTGATGTTAGAACACATTGATCATAGGGATATGGGGATGATGTTTGGAACCAAACATCAAATGAGTGAGTTATTCACATTGGGAGATGGCTTAACTTGCTTAGGGTTCATGATAGGGTACATTAATGCATCTAGAGATCATTTAAATCATTGGAAAATGGGTAAATCGATTCTCTAGGTAGTGAGTTTAAGCTCGGGAGAGACAAACTCTAGATGAAGTGCTTGAAACCCCCATTTGGAAGATAAATCCGTAGATATTGTAGTATCATCAACCGTCCATGCAAGTCTTGAGGGATCCCGAACCCACAACGCCTAGAATCATTGTTTGCAACCCCGTTAATTTTATTTGCGAAATTTCATTTCGATACCCATCACAAATCACATTTTTATTTGACCATCAATCTAGCTTAGGGATAGACTAATACAACCTAGTCCTCGTGTTCGACCCCGTTACTACAACTACCGTATACTTGCGGATAGTGGTACGAATCGGGTACTAAATATAAGACTCGGTGCGTGCGCATCAGCTATGCATGATTTGATTATGGATCTAGGGTAGATTTCATGTTCTTTGTTGCATAGTGTGCAAGAGGCTTCTTTCTGAGTTCACAGGTGAAAACTGGGTTGAAATCGGATCTGAATCGGGACCGAAACGACGAAGAACGAGATCTGATCGCGTTTTTCCGCCTAGACCGAACGGTCTGGTTCTCTGGACCGGACGGTCTAGGGTTTGTCATTTCCCTGACTAAATGACCTCAGTCCGTTCGGACCAAGATGTTGGACCGAACGGACTAAGGTGTGTAGACCGAACAGACTGCTTAGCCAGTCCATCCGGTCTAGGTCACTAGTCCGAGAGAGAAGGTCCGAAGGGGCAAGTCTGAACGGTCTGGAGAGTCGGACCAAACAGACTGAAGAGTCAGTCCGAACGGACTGACCATTCCAGACCGAATGGACCGACTATGACCCGAAGACCGAACCGCCTAGACTGATCGGTCTAGGCCTAGATCGAACGGTCTAGGACCTGACGCTTCACCAAAATTAGATTTTGCGTTTCGGGATCTGGTTTGAGCAATCGTTGCCTAAAACCGATCAACTGTGATTCAGAATAACATGATTCTTTCTTATGGATGGTCCATAGTGAATGAATCTATGTAACTTAACCAAGATAGTATATATGCTTGATTGAGTGGGAGTTTCGGGATTAGGATTGCATAATCGATTGGATCGTCCATTCGGATTATGAACAATCGTTGCACAGAAACCGGTTAGATCTAGGAGCTCTACGAGAGAAGCACTTGTCAAGGCCTCGATCGTACGTGTCATGGGCCATGCCAAAGCTGGGTGTGCCGTATTATCTTGGTGAGGCAAGATGGAGAAATGGTGGTTCTCATAGCTTGAAAGTAGATGTTTGATCTAAGTGTGGTTTCGAAAATCCCTTATTTATGTAATGCTAAGCGTGTACCTCCCATTATTAGAGCGCCTGTCAAGGCATCGATCGTCCGTAACACGGGTCATGCCAAAGCTGAGCGTACCGGATTATCTTTGTGAGGCAGGGTAGAAAATCGTGGTTCCTACAGCTTGAATATGGTTTATCTTGGGTTAAGTTGTCAAGTTCTGACTTGAAACTTAATGGTATAGATGAGACGAATATGCAGTGATATTTGATATCATAAGTCTCATAAAGGATCTAAGAATCACATTGGATGTGATTGACATTAGATGTCTACCTAAATAGCATAAGAATAGGTGTAACAATTTATTCTTGTGTGAAATACGGATCTTAGTGTGATCGACATTAAATGTCTACCTAAATAGCATAAGCATGGGTGTAACAATCCATACTTATGTGAAATACGGATCTTAGTGCCATATAGAAAATTATTATAGGGTTATTTTTCTGTATGGGAATATAGCTCGTTTTTGCATCTAAGTTGTCATTGTTTGATGATGGACTAGCTGGTAGTAGATCATATATATGTAGACACTAATTGATGATGGGCTAGCTGGTAGTTGATCATTAATAGAATCTGCATTTGTTATGTATGTTCTGTTTGTCTTTTTTGTAGGACATGGCGTCAACCGATACGTACCGAGTTTGACGATGCGATCTTCCTTGAGAAGGATAAGCTGACCGGGACGAATTTCTTAGACTGGTATTGGAACTTGAGAATTGTTCTCAAGCACGATAAGAAGTCTTACGTCCTGGAAGGGGCTCTACCACCAGAGCCTGCAGCCAATGCCACGAGGGCCGTCAAGGATGCTTGATTGAAGCATCAGACTGACGACATCGAGATCTCTTGTCTCATGTTGGGAATCATGGCCCCGAATCTGCAGAAGCAGTTTGAGGGGAAGAGTATGTTTGATATGATCAATCAGCTCAAGACCATGTTTGAGGAGCTAGTGCGTACTGAAAAGTACAAGACGCTGAAAGCTCTGGTGAAGACGGAGA
>NW_010965524.1:112867-121831 GCF_000463585.1 Tarenaya hassleriana
CCAGCAAGAAGCGGCGGGGTAAAGCCAAAAAGAAGGTGGCGAAAAAGGCAAAAGTTGCCTCTACGCCCAAACCTAAGCCTGATAAGGGTGACTGTCATTACTGCAGAGTGTCTGGACACTGGAAGCGTAATTGTCACCTTTACTTGGAGGATCTGAAGGACAAGAAGCTTGGTGATGAGGACATCGATCTTAAAGAGGATGAGGATGCTGCCAAGGAGGAAACTAATGAAGAAGAGGCAATCGAAGACGTGACAATGCCAATGATGCCGGAACCACCGCTTACAAGATCAAGGGCAAGGAGTTTTCACACAAAGACAAATCAATTCCTCTCCAACATCATAGGAGGGCTGCTAGAGGAGTGGATTGGAGAATACAACACTTATTCTTGCAAAAGAGATCAAGAACCGGCGCTAATTGGAGAAACCAAGAGCATTTGCATTATCCAGCCAAAATCAGCCAAAACCGGAGATTAAACCAAACTAAACCAAGATCAGATGATTCTCTTCATGTGGAGCACGAAATTTCCTTTTCAAGACCACATAGGAGAAGAAAAGAAGAGGATCAACACAAATGACACTTTCCTTATTCGTTTCAACAGCTAGGAGGAGACTTGTTTCTTTCCTTTTCCTTATTTCCTTTACTTTCTTTCCTTTTTCCTTTGCTTCTGATGTGTCCAACGGCTAGGACAGATTTTCTCCTATTTCTTTACCTAATTTTCGAGTTTTCCTTAAGAATAAACAAGCTTGATCATTATAAAAGCTTGCTCATGTATTCTGCAGAAGACATACTTGAATAATAAGAATCTGGAAGTTTTTCTTTCTCCTTTGCTGAGAAATCTGTTCTAACTCCTTCTCTCTTGCATTCTTGCATTAGGGTTCGAGTTTTGGACTGTATCAAAGAGCTTTCACACTCTTTGTGGTGTCCCTCGCCTCCCCTTACCCATTCACGTTCCCTGGAAGCTAAACGAGAGCCCTTTGGCCTGTTTGCTTCTGTTTTCTTCCTTAAGCTTCGTTTTGACTTAATACAGTGGAGAGCAACCCTTAGGCCTTCCATAGCAGTCCTTTGGTATCAGAGCCCGGTCCAAGGCCACACGCAAGGTAACACTATCTTATTCGATTTAGTTCCTGTCGTTTCTAATATGTGTGTGAGTTGTGTTAGAAAGATATGGCTGAAAACGCAGAAGACACTCAAGCTGCAATTCTGCAAGTTCTACAACGCCTAGATGAACGTTTAACACGTTTAGAAGAGGCACCACGAAGAATGCCTCCCATTAGGTTCAATGTGCGGCCCAACAATGAAAATCCTGATCCGGATCCACTGGATGCTCAACCACGAAGGGTGCAAAATCAAAGGGCTCGTGAAGAAGGTGGCGATGAATCTGATAATTCTGTTCAGAATAGAAGGAGAAGAAACAATAGGTACCAAAGGCAAATTGAGGAGGAAAGTGATGAAGATGACGTGCCTAGGAGACCACAAAGAGCTCCAAGGCACCTAGGTACAGATTTGAAACTCAAACCTCCTACTTTTGCTGGTAAAGTTAACCCTGAAGCTTATCTCGATTGGGAGAGGCGGATGGAGAATATTTTCGATTGCTATACATATACCGAACAGAGGAAGGTTCAATACGCGGCCGCTCAACTCACGAACAATGCACTTACATGGTGGGAAGGAGACGTTCTCAATATGATCCAATAATCTCTTGGAGAGAAATGAAACATCTCATGAGAAATAGGTATGTTCCACCACATTTCCATAGGGATTTACATAGACGATATCGTAAGTTGGCGCAGGGGAACAGATCGGTTGAAGATTACTTTGAGGAGTTTGAACATCTAAGGAGCCGACTGGAAATAGAAGAGGATGATGAAACCGTCATGGCTCAATTCTTGGACGGACTTCAAGACCGAGTTGCTAGAAAGGTAGAAAGGCAAGTTTACCATGATTTACATGATCTTTTGCATCTTGCTGTCCAAATAGAATAGCAAATAAAGAGGAAGCAAGCAAGCAATAGCCGACAACGCACACCGACCATGTGGAATCCGAATATTTCAAAGCCAAATGACAAGGGAAAGAACGAGGAGCGTGATGTACACTTTAAAGGCAAAACAACAGAGACTTCAAAGGAATCCAGAAATGATGGTAACAAACAGAATTCAATTTCTAACGTCCGTTCTCGTGAGATAACATGTTTTAAGTGCAAGGGTCGAGGACATATGGAACGTGATTGTCCAAATCAACGTGTAATGATTATCACGGACAACGGGGATTATGAATCAATGGACGAGGCTGATGTTGTAGACCTTGAAGAGGAGATAGAATACCCGGATAGTGGAGAATTGCTAGTCACAAGGCGTGTTCTTAACACCATTGTAGATCCCAACGAAACTGCTCAACGAGAAACGATCATCCACACCAAGTGTACGGTGAAAGGAAAGGTATGTGGTCTTATTATTGACAGTGGTTCTTGTACTAATGTTGCTAGCACCTATATGGTTAAAAAGCTAGGTCTTGAGACATCAAAGCACTCGCATCCTTTCAAGCTACAATGGTTGAACAACCAAGGAGAGCTTAAGGTAACCGAACAGGTTAAGGTTCTATTCAGCATTGGTAAGTACCAAGATAAAGTTTTATGCGATGTTGTGCCAATGCAAGCCGGACACATGCTGTTGGGTCGACCTTGGCAGTTTGATCGAGAGGTAAAGCATGATGGTAGGACAAACCATTATTCTCTTATCTTTAACAAGCGTAAAATCTCGTTAGCACCTCTTAGTCCATCACAAGTACATGAAATGCAACTTAGGCTGTCTAGAGAAAGCGAAACTGATAAGAAGTCTAATTTTTATCTTAAGGCTAATGAGGTTTGCAAGGCTTTGAGCAATCAAAGCCCGGTGTTACTAATGGTCTTCAAGTGTATGATTATTTCAGAGATAGGTGCACAAGAACTTCCAGCAAGGATCACACAACTTCTGGAGCGCTTCAAGGACCTCTTCCCCGAAGAAGCACCCACCGGTTTGCCTCCAATCAGGGGCATTGAGCATCAAATTGATTTTATTCCTGGGGCACCTTTACCAAACAGACCCACCTACCGGATGAACCCGGAGGAGACTAAGGAGCTTCAAAGACAAGTTCAAGAACTCTTGGAGAAAGGCTATATCCGTGAAAGCCTTAGTCCTTGTGCCGTGCCGGTCTTGTTGGTACCCAAGAAGGACGGAACATGGAGAATGTGCGTGGACTGTCGTGCAATAAACAACATCACTATCAAGTACATACATCCAATTCCACGCCTTGATGATATGCTTGATGAATTAAGTGGAGCAACCCTAAGATTGATCTCAAGAGCGGATACCATCAAGTGCGAATGCGGGAAGGTGATGAATGGAAGACGACATTTAAGACAAAACAAGGACTCTATGAGTGGCTTGTCATGCCATTCGGTCTTATCAACGCACCCATTCGGTCTTACCAACGCACCAAGCACCTTCATGCGGCTCATGAACCATGTTCTACGAGCTTACATCGGTAAATTTGTTGTCGTATACTTTGATGATATTCTTATATACAGCAAGAGTTTTGATGATCACATAGTACATCTTGAGCAAGTATTAGAGACCCTCCGAAAGGAAAGTCTTTATGCGAATCTCAAGAAGTGCTCTTTTTGCACTAATGAGATTGTTTTTCTAGGCTTTGTTGTAAGTTCACAGGGGTTACGTGTAGACGAAGAGAAGGTTAGAGCAATACAAGAGTGGCCTACACCAACCAACGTCGCACATGTACGAAGTTTCCATGGTTTGGCGAGTTTTTACCAGCATTTCGTAAAGGATTTCAGCACTCTAACTGCACCTCTTACGACCGTCATCAAGAAGGACAAGCCATTCGAGTGGGAGAGTGCACATGAAGCCGCATTCAAGGCTCTAAAGGAACAACTCACGAATGCACCTGTTTTGGCTTTACCGGACTTTGACAAGATGTTCGAGGTTGAATGTGATGCATTGGGGATTGGCATAGGAGTTGTGCTTCTGCAGGAGAAGCGGCCCGTGGTGTATTTTAGCGAGAAGTTGAGCGGCGCTACACTCAACTATCCGACGTATGACAAGGAGTTGTATGCCTTGGTTCGATCCCTAGAAACTTGGCAACATTACTTGTTGGCTAAGGAATTCATCATTCACACGGATCACGAAACGCTCAAGCATCTTAAGGGCCAAACTACACTCAAGAGGAGGCATGCCAAATGGTTGGAGTTTATAGAGACTTTCCCATACATCATCAAGTACAAGAAGGGCAAAGACAACATTGTGGCCGATGCTCTTTCTCGGAGACACATATTGATCACCACTATGGAGGCTAAGATAATGGGATTCGAATTCATCAAGGAGCTATACCAAGGAGATGCGGAGCTCGGGAATATTTACAAGGAGTGCGGGAAAGGAGCCTATGGTCCTTTCTACATACATGGCGGATATCTCTTTCGCGAAAAGAGATTGTGCATCCCTCAAAGCTCAATGCGAGATTTAATACTCCAAGAAGCACACGGTGGAGCTCTTATGGGGCATTTTGGTGTAGACAAGACGCTAGCCATCATCAAGGAGCATTTCTTCTGGCCTCATCTCAAGCGAGCCGTCGAACAGTTTTGTGCACGATGTATCACATGTCATAAAGCCAAGTCTCGTTCACATCCTCACGGTTTGTATCTTCCTCTACCTATTCCTACACATCCTTGGACTGATTTGACTATGGACTTTGTTCTCGGACTTCCAAAGATCCGAAACAAAGACTCCATCTTTGTTGTTGTTGTCAGGTTCTCAAAGATGGCTCACTTCATACCATGCTCAAAGGCCAATGATGCTTCATACATTGCTGATTTATTCTTCAAGGAAGTTGTGCGTCTACATGGCCTGCCTAGAACCATCGTATCGGATCGAGATACTAAGTTCGTGAGCTACTTCTGGAAAACACTTTGGAGAAAGCTAGGGACCAGCCTCTTATTCTCCACTACATGTCATCCGCAAACTGATGGGCAGACCGAAGTAGTAAACCGGACCTTAGCGACTCTTCTAAGAGCTACAATTGGGAAGAATCTGAAGAATTGGTTGGATTGCTTGCCACATGTTGAATTCGCCTACAACCGAGCTGCAAATTCGGCTACAAAACACTCACCATTTGAAGTGGTCTATGGATTCAACCCAATCATGCCACTTGACCTCACACCTCTTCCTCATCGTGAGATGGTGAGCGTAGATGGGGAAAAGAAGGCAGAAGCAATGAGGAAGCTGCACCAGAAGGTCCGAGACAACATAGCAAGACGAACGGAGCAATACACCCGACAAGCTAACAAAGGACGCAAGAACATCACATTCAAAGAAGGAGATTGGGTGTGGCTACACTTGAGACAAGAAAGGTTCCCGAACAAGCGGAGTTCGAAGCTGGCACTATTGGGTTCCCTGCGGGTTCCTAGCATGTGATCTCATCGATCTAGGGTTTGGATTCTAGGTTTCACGCAGCGGAAGGAAAGATCTAAACCTAGCCAAACGTCACATAAAACCAATTGTGCAATAACCCGAATAATCGTGTATATCATCGTGGGATTCGAATACTTACCTCGTTCTTTCAAGATCTGGAAGTATCAATCGATCCAGGGCCTGTTTTAATCACCAAGAGTTGAAAGCACAACTCCTCTACACGTATCCACACCGGCGGGATGCATTCCAACAGTTTGGAACGTATCTGCTAGGATTTGTGAAAAGAAAACGATGTCCTTAACTTGGAATCGATATTCCAATCACTAGAACTCAAAATCAAGCTTCTCTAAGCTCTAATGAGTGTCTTGGACGTCTGAGGTTCGTTCTCTAGGGTTTGTGGCGGCTCCCTAATTAATTAGAATTGCCCAAAAACCCTTAAAACGCGAAATAGGAAATCTGCCCGAAAGTCGGACCGTCCGGTCTAGGTCTTGGACCGGACGGTCTGGCTTTCCACGCGGAACGGACGTTCCGCTTTCCCTGCAGAACGGACGGTCTTGATGCCTGGACCGTCCGGTCCACACCTGGACCGGACGGTCTGGCCCTTTGCGGAACGGACAGTCCACTTCGTTTAGAACGGACGGTCCGTAATGGCTGGACCGTCTGGTCCGGGTCTGGACCGGACGGTCTGGCCATCTGGAACTCTTCCAGATTGCTCCGTCGTTCCTTTCTCGCGTTGTTCTCTTCACGCGTGATCCATCCCTAATGATGTGTGACCCTGTAGGCCCATTCGAAGTGGCAGTGGCTTCAGAAACCCTGTTCCCACAATGATAACTGACCAAGGAGTTTAGAATCATCTGCAATGATTAAAGGATATTCACCGTAATATAACAAACATGCTAATCATATAACGGGAAAAGTAATGCATTCATAAACCAATGAATCAATACATGATCATCGTAGAGCATTACAACCAACAATCTTCCACTATGCTCTATGATCTATCCTACAAGCATTTAATCCCCATACCCACAACATGACCATCATGCTTTGACGAAGTCATCTATAGCGTGGCCACGCATTTTCACAGTCCGATTTCCACGAGGGGCCCAGCGACATCTCTCCTGCGTAGGAGGTGACAAGTCCCGTATTGCATGTCTACTATCTGCATATGATTCGTGAACGTATCTGAGCAACGCCGTTATGATCATCTGGTTAAAGACGACGTTTGACGCAGTCAAGACACGTCACTTCTCATATCAGATACTCTAGACATCTCAGGTCTGAGGATCCAAGAATGAACCGCTGTATGAGATTCAAGTCATGACTCGTGTCCATGTGACAATCTCATGCGGGTCATCCAGTAACTCGTTCCAAACGAGAACCCATGATTGTGATTTGCATCTAATGCATATGATCATAATCATCTATCACACATCATGCTGGTCTTAATTCATCATTGTTCCCACAATGATAACTGACCAGGGAGTTTAGAATCATCTGCAATGATTCAAGGATATTTACCGTAATATAACAAACATGCTAATCATATAACGGAAAAGTAATGCATTCATAAACTAATGAATCAATACATAGTCAAAATATCATATCAAAGATCATCGTAGAGCATTACAACCAACAATCTTCCACTATGCTCTATGATCTATCCTACAAGCATCTAACCCCCATACCCACAACATGACTATCATGCTTTGACGAAGGGAGAGGCTTCGTCAGCGGGTCAGCAATATTATCATCTGTCGACACTCTGCTTATCTTCACGTCTCCTCTGTCGATGATTTCTCTGATAAAGTGAAATCGCCTGAGTATGTGTTTGGATCTCTGGTGTGACCGGGGTTCCTTTGCTTGTGCGATCGCACCATTGTTGTCACAGTACAACTCAATGGGATCTGCAACGCTAGGAATGACCCCCAAGTCTCCCACGAATTTCCTGATCCAAACAGCTTCCTTAGCTGCATCTGATGTTGCTATGTACTCGGCTTCCGTAGTTGAATCTGCAACGGTTGGCTATTTGGAACTCTTCCAACTAATAGCCCCACCGTTTAGGCAGAAAACGTAACCTGACTACGATCTGAAGTCATCTCTGTCGGTTTGGAAACTAGCATCGGTATAACCCTTTATAGCGAGCTCGTCTTCCAATCCGCCATACACCAAGAACAAATCCTTAGTCATTCTCAAGTACTTAAGGATGTTCTTGACCGCAATCCAGTGAGCCTCACCTGGTGTAGACTGATATCTACTAGTCATACTCAATGCATATGATACATCCGGACGAGTACATAACATGGCGTACATGATGGATCCAATTGCCGAGGCATATGGAATCCTACGCATGCGCTCTTGCTCATCCTGTGTCTTTGGACACTGAGTCTTGCTAAGAGCAACGTCATGTCCCATTGGCAAGGCACATCTCTTGGAGTCTTGCATCTTGAACCGATTCAAGACCTTGTCAATGTATGTACTCTGACTTAGACCAAGAAGCCTTCTCGATCTATCTCTATAGATCTTGATTCCTAGAATATAGGCGGCTTCTCCTAAGTCCTTCATCGAAAAAACCGATCATAGCCAGGATTTTACCCCTTTCAAGGTAGGAATGTCATTTCCGATGAGCAATATATCATCTACATAAAGTACAAGGAAGACCACTGCGCTCCCACTGACCTTCTTGTAAACACATGGCTCATCTTCGTTTTGCAGGAAGCCAAACATTTTGACTGCCTCGGCAAAACGAAGATTCCAGCTCCTCAAAGCCTGCTTCAGTCCATAAATGGATCTCTGAAGCTTGCACACCTTCCTCGGACTCTTACGATCAACAAAACCCTCGGGTTCTCTCGGATACGCATTCCACTGTGGCGTTCCAGGTGGGGTCAACTGTGAGACAATCCCACAATCCGCCAGATAGTTAGTGAACTCTTGGCTTGTTGGGTTTCCTGGGATCTCTAGAGCGAATCCTATTCCTAAGAGATCGATTCTAGGGTTTGCGCAGTGGAAGTACAACAAAAATTTTATAGAACCCTAGAACCATGCTGGTATTGAATCGTAGAAACGTTAGAACGCTTACCTCAATCGATCCGGGGCCTGTATCAATTGAAGAACACGTCTGATCACGAAAGGCAGGAAGAATACCTCACCCTCTACATGTATCCACACTTCGGGATGGATTCCAACGCTTGGAACTTGTCTGCTAGGACTCGAATCCGCTATTCGATTTGTGCTTCGAGAAAAACGGACTTTGATCACACTCTCAACCTTTTGGATCTCACCAAAAACTGCTAAAAGTGTTCTGAAGTCGGCACCCCTTATTAGGGTTTTTAATCTCCCTTTTATAAAGTGATTTAACCCTAATTTCGGTTTGATTTCGGAAACACTGAAGCCCGGAACGGACGGTCCAGAAATGTTGGTTTAGTGCTCCATGATGTACTGATTATGAGCTTTGTTCAGATACATTCGATGTATTGATACTTTCTATGTGGTTTTATGAGAGTATTTT
>NW_010965524.1:124027-124252 GCF_000463585.1 Tarenaya hassleriana
ATGTACACATCCTCGGTCAAGTTCCCGTTAAGGAACGCGGTCTTGACATCCATTTGTCATATCTCATAG
This sequence comes from Tarenaya hassleriana, assembly GCF_000463585.1. NCBI lineage: Eukaryota > Viridiplantae > Streptophyta > Magnoliopsida > Brassicales > Cleomaceae > Tarenaya > Tarenaya hassleriana. The sequence continues at coordinate 124,097 of NW_010965524.1, forward strand.
TCATAATATGCAGGTATGGCAAGTAGGATCTTGATGGACTTCAGCATAATGATACGTGTGTACCGAGTTGGGTGTGCTTCGGTGCAATGTAAGAACCCAAAGTCTCCTCTGCAACGTAGGTAGCTTCGCCCTCGGTTTGCTGATCATAAAGCGGAT
>NW_010965524.1:124349-126622 GCF_000463585.1 Tarenaya hassleriana
TATAACCCGATTCACAACTCACCGTAAGGATACGGATCGTCGTAACACGGGGTCGAACACGAGGACCGGTTGCTAAATCCAAATCTAGATCGAAAATAGATCAAAGCAAGCAAGCAAGTGATGGTGGAAATATGTAGAATCAATGGTAAGCAATATAAGAAAGTAAATAAAAACAAGTGACCTATCAAACAAGGATGACTACGGGTGTCGGGATCGTATTCGCGTGTATGGGTATTTACTAAGCATGCGTGAATAACGATTATGACTTGTATTCGGGAATCATCAAGCAACAATGATAGAGAATTCACCTCTCGGTCTACTAACTCCCTACCTACAGAGTAACTCGTCAATCTCTCGATCTATTCAAGTTAACCCTAGATGCATGAAGAACGCTATCATCAACCCTAGATCGATTAAACCATATCTCTATGTGAATAATACGATCTATCCTATTGATTTTGATCCGAAACAAACCCATATCTCTATGTGGTTCAGAATCCAAGATAATTGATCAAGGGGTTAGCAAACATCAATCCAATAAAAGTGTAAATCAATAGAACCGAATCAAATCAAAACCGAAATCCAAGTTAGGGTTCAAACATACCCAAAACACATACGAATCCCTAACCCATAGTCATGGATCTACTCAAGGTTCATGGAAAATAATAGAAAGAACAAAGAAAAAGATATAAAAGAAGGGATAGAAAAGCTCATGTTGATGTCTAGTCTTCACGATCGAATCCTCCTTCTTCTTCCCGAAATCCCGTGAACTTCTATTCTTCTCTCACCAAAAGCTCTCCAAAAGTATGTATCTAAGTGTTCTCTCTCCGGTTCCCCCCTTCTAGGACGTGGTTAGGGCTCTTTTTATAACCCTAGGGTGGCTGCCAAGAGTTCTAGTCCCATTCCAATGCTGAAAATCGCGAATTAGGGTTTCTGGTTGGATCCGGACCGATTCCAGGTGGATCCGGACCGGATCCAGATTCCTGGGGTCGAGTTGTGCGTCCTTGATCCGGACCGGATCCAGTTGGATCCGGCCCTGCGCTGGCAGTTCTCTGGTCTTCACGAATTCGCTCCTAACTCTCTGCTCCGGTGTCGGATTTACGCGATTTTGGTGTCTACGCGAAGCTCTTGAAGTGCTCTTTCCAATGGTATAGGTCTCGCACGATTTGGACCTCTGTAGAGAAAGTTATTGCTGTCGCAACATGAGTACCTCATCCGGACTTCTCCTTTAACGCTCCAAATGGCTCCTTTTCGAGTCCAATCATCTTCGAAACCTGTAACTCTGCAAAACTAGAGCACAACCGGGTTTTGTATCCTAACACGTCTAGAATGCCTATGAATGCATGTGATTATCCTATAAAACCTAGACAAACTCTCATCAAAATATAGAGAAGAATAGGAGTTATCAAATCCCCCCAGACTTAAACCTTTGCTCGTCCTCGAGTAAAGAACGAAGGAATAAAATCTGCAAAACAGGGAATGACGAACATCAAATAGCATCATCGCGAGAGATCAAAAGCAAAACATCCATCCAATACTAGTTTCCCGAGAATCGTACTCAAACCGGTCTACTATGATCTTCCTACCAAAGACTACTCTACCTAGCCATGGGATTTTTATTGCCACCTAGAACCCGTTAGAATCTCTACAACACACCAAGCCTATTTCCGAACCTATCCTTATCTCAACTTAGCCTATTCGATCTTAGTTCTACTTTGTACCTGGATTTTTACCTTTTTGTAGAATTTCTTTAATGAACGCTAGCACCTCGGGTTTCTAGGACGTTGAAGTTGAAGGACATCATTTTCTCTCTTTCTTTTCTTTTCTCTTTGTTTTTTTATATATTTTTTTTTCTTTTGATGCGATGTCCGACCCACAACTTAGACCCGAACCATCAATCGATGCACTCATGTCCTCGAACGATTTTCGTTGACGAGATTCCGACAGCGGAGTGTCGCAATGCTTTACTTTCCCAAGGCACTTGTTGAACTAGATTTCATCGACCTGCAAGACTCGGAAAAGGTTCTACAAGAAATATATAACCTGGATATGGTCGTATCAACTAAAGAAAAAAAAATATATAAAAAAACAAAGAGAAAAGAAAAGAAAGAGAGAAAATGATGTCCTTCAACTTCAACGTCCTAGAAACCCGAGGTGCTAGCGTTCATTAAAGAAATTCTACAAAAAGGTAAAAATCCAGGTAAAGAGTAGAACTAAGATCGAATAGGCTAAGTTGAGATAAGGATAGGTTCGGAAATAGGCTTGGTGTGTTG
>NW_010965524.1:130220-132645 GCF_000463585.1 Tarenaya hassleriana
GTTGAGCTTCTTATAGATAGACAATGGAAGTAAGCTCACACTGGCACCCAAATCGCACAATGCACGATCAATCTCGATGTTCCCGATTTTGCAAGGAATCGAGAAACTACCTGGATCCGATCTCTTTCGTGGCAAATCATGCTGTAAAATCGCAGCGCTCACCTCTGTGTTCAAGGCTACTGTCTCCTTCCCAATTACCCTCTTCTTAGTCAAGATATCTTTCAAAAATTTTGCATAAGAAGGGATCTGGAGTATCGTCTCGTAGAAAGGTACCTTAACCTCTAACTTCCGAAGCATATCAACAAATCTGGACAACTGTGTATCCTCAGTATGCTTCTTCAATCGAGAAGGGAAAGGAATGGGTGGTACATAAGGTGGAGGAGCTACATATGGTGGTTCGGCTTCCTCTATATGCACCTTAGGTGTCTCGTGATCTATGACTTTCCCTTTCTCTTGAGCGGTGTATCTGGACTTCATCCTTTTTTCTGTGGTCAGAGGGACTGTATCATGCAGGTTCTCTCCATTTATAAGCTGAATAGCATTGACATGCTCTCGTGGATTCGGTTCGGGCTTTCCAGGAAATGTGCCCTGTTGTCTAGAGGGTTGTGATGCAAGCTCTGCAATCTGCATGTCCACATGCTTCAGATGAGCCTCAACTCCATCTAATCTCCTCTCAAAAGTGTCTTGCCTTGCCCTTATGCTCTGTACCTCGGTTTTCAGCTCCGTAAATGATGTCTTCTGATCGGCCATCAGTTGGACAATCATCGTCTTGATGTCCGCTTCATCGTTCTTTGCAAGTTGAGGCGCTCGGTAACCCTGATCCTGCTGGCCGTACCCAGGATTCTGTTGCGCGTATCCCTGATTCTGCCCCTGAAAACGTGACTGAGTGAAGTCTGGGGGATTCTGAAGGATTCTGGAAACGCCCTGCTGCTGCGCATTCAATGTTCCGCTCGGGTTTCCGTAGGAGAAACCAGGATGATTCCTAGGCGCATTCGGGTTGTAGAGATTGGAAGGATTCTGGTACTGATTCCTTCCAATGTAGTTGACGTCTTCAACCGGTCCTTCCTTCGATGTGGTCTGATCAACCAGAAACATACCAGGCTGGACTCTCTGAGGGATAGGTGTACTCTTGAGTCCCATGTGCTGCTTAATTGCTGATAGATCTGACATGACTGCTTTCAAAGCAGTGGACTCACCTAATTCTACTGTTCGTGTAGAGCGTTTGATGTTATCTCCTGACATCCCTCTTACTTTAGCCATCTTCGCAATCTGCATCTCTAGGGTGTCAAAGGGAATGTCGTATACACTCCCTCCACAAGCTGCATCTATCCATGCTCTAGTATCGTCTCTCAGTCCGTGGATGAACGTGGAAAGCAACAGTCGCTTATCCATGCCGTGGTGTGGACAAAGGCGTTGGTAGCCTTTGAATCTTTCCCATGCGTCGTATAGACTCTCATCACTCTCTTGAGTGAAGCTGTGTATGGCTCTCTGTGCAGCCCGGGTCTTCTCTGGGGAGTAGTATTTCGCCATGAACTGCTCCTCTAGCTCCTCCCATGTCATAATCGAGTTCGGCTCAAGGGTGTAGAGACAATCTCTCGCCCGGTCCATCAGTGAAAAAGGAAAGGCCTCCAAGTATACATCCTCAATCGTCATGCCTCGTGCCTTTCTGACTGATCTGCACAGCATCTTGAACTGAGTCAAGTGAGCAATGGGATCCTCTGTAGGCCGTCCTCTGAAACTCGCCTGACTAAACATCGTGATGCACTGTGGCGGTAGCTCGAAACTGTCAATGGGCGGACGGTTGATGCATGATAGGAGTTGGGTGTGCTTCGGTGCAATGTAAGAACCCAAAGTCTCCTCTGCAACGTAGGTAGCTTCGCCCTCGGTTTGCTGATCATAAAGCGGATTCATGTGCTCTTGATTCTCTTGATGCTCCTCATCATGAACCGCATGGTCGTGCGAACTATTTGACCTCGACATAGCTTCTCTTCTCTGCTGATTTCGGATGTCTCTCAAGGTACGCTCAATCTCTGGATCGTAGACTAGGTCTTCTCTCCGAGTAGAGCTCCGTGTCATGCACTAGAATCCTGCAAATCGCAAGGAAAAAGAAGAACTCGAAACCAAGTGAAGCCGCAAAAACCAAAGAAAGAAAAAGAAAAAGAAAAAGAAAGACAAGCTAGGATCTAGAATCAATAAAGACCTAGAAATAGGCTAACCAATCCCCGGCAACGGCGCCAAAAACTTGATACGTGTGTACCAAGTCTAAAATCTATAACCCGATTCACAACTCACCGCAAGGACACGGATCGTCGTAACACGGGGTCGAACACAAGGACCGGTAGCTAAGTCTAAATCCTAATCGAAACTAAATCGAAGCAAGCAAGTGAAAGTGATGGTGGAAGTATATGGAAAGAATAGAAAATAA
>NW_010965524.1:136507-137198 GCF_000463585.1 Tarenaya hassleriana
ATTCTATTAATGATCTACTATCAGCTAGTCCATCATCAATCAGTGTCAATCTATCTATGATCCACTACTAGCTAGTCCATCATCAAACAATTACAACACAGATGCAAAGATGAGCTATATTCCCATAAAGAAAACTAACCCTACAATAATTTTCTATATGGGACTAAGATCCGTATTTCACATAAGAACAAGTTTTTACACTCAGCCCTATGTTATTTAGGTAGACATCTAATGTCAATCACATCCAATGTGATTCTTAGATCCTTTATGAGACTATGATATCGAGTATCATTGCATACTTGTCTCATCTGTACCATTAAGTTTCAAGTCAAAACTTGACAACTTAACCCAAGATAAACCATATTCAAGCTGTAGGAACCACGATTTCCTACCCTGCCTCACAAAGATAATCCCGCACGCTCAGCTTTGGCATGACCCGTGTTACGGACGATCGATGCCTTGACAGGCGCTCTAGTAATGGGAGGTACACACTTAGCATTACATAAACAAGGGATTTTCGAAACCGCACTCTACCATATCTTGATTAAGTTACATGCATTCATTCACTATGGGTCATCCATAAGAATGAATCATGTCTATTTGAGTTATACTTGATCAGATTATGCAACGATTGCGTAATCGGACCTCGAAAACGGAAATTTTCGGAATCTGGACTTCGGACCGTCCGTTC
>NW_010965524.1:137282-137788 GCF_000463585.1 Tarenaya hassleriana
TCATGGCAGAACGGACGGTCCAACCTTCCGTTCTGTGCCAATCAGTCCGTCACCCTTGAACCATCCGTTCCGACTTACCAGAACAGACGGTCTAGGGTAGGTCTCCGTGATCAGATCACGTTTCCCCGCATTCTCAACTCCGATCAGACCCGAAACTAATCCGAATTCTTCTATACACCCAAAATTCGAACTCCTGCACTCTATGCAACATGAAACATGCAATCTACACTAGATTCAATCATCAAACATGCATAAATATTAAAGCAAACATGGATTCAAACAATTCAAATCCTAAATCGTGCGTGATCGGGTTCTACGAAATGAAAACAGAGCAACCAGGCTCTGATACCACTGTTGGGATTCCTGGGATCTCTAGAGCGGATCCTATTCCTAAGAGACCGATTCTAGGGTTTGCGCAGCGGAAGTAAAACAAAAATTTTATAGAACCCTAGAACCATGCTGCTATTGAATCGTAGAAACGTTAGAACGCTTACCTCAATCGATCC
>NW_010965524.1:137825-139794 GCF_000463585.1 Tarenaya hassleriana
TTGCCCTCTACACGTATCCACACGGCGGAAAGGATTCCAACGCTTGGAACTTGTCTGCTAGGACTCGAATCCGCTATTCGATTTGTGCTTTGAGAAAAACGGACTTTGATCACACTCTCAACCTTTTGGATGTCACCAAAAACTGCTAAAAGTGTTCTGAAGTCGGCTCACCTTATTAGGGTTTTTAATCTCCCTTTTATAAAGTGATTTAACCCTAATCTAGTTTAATTTCGGAAAAACTGAAGTCCGGAACAGACGGTCCAGAAATGCACGTGGACCGTCCGTTCCAGCACGTAGAACGGACGGTCTGCTCACGTGGACCGTCCGTTCCAGACTTTCTGGAACGGACTGTCTGTTCTGGACCGTCGGGTCTGGCACGGCGGACCGTCCGTTCTGGACTTCTGGTCCGTCCGTTCCAGACTCTTCCGTCTTGGTTTTTCCGTCGTTTTCTCGTGCGTTTTGTCCTTCCCTGCGTGTGTGACCCTGTAGGCTCATTCGATATAGCAGTATAACCCGAAATCTCTATTTCGGATATACAAGTCATAGGCGGTCTCTAGCAAGACACTATGACTACCTATCTCGAATAGAGTTTGTTCGTGATCTTACGAACGTCAGTGATGATTCCGGTTGATGATCCTTTTGTATCACGATATCATATGTCGAATATAAGGCATGGACAAGCCACCTTATCTGATTCGAGTGCTTTCTCGTTCACTGAGTTCGACTGTCTTAAATAGACGACGTTCGTCTATAGTGCGGCCACACATTTCTACAGTCTCGCTCACACGAGGGGCCCAGCGATATCTCTCTCTTTTATGAGAGGTACAAATCCCGTCTTGACTATCTACAATCCAGCACATGATTCGTTTCGTACCTGATACACGCCTTTATAGTCCTCCTGTTACGCAGGACGTTTGACGTATTCAAAGCACGCAACTCCTCATGTTGGATTCCGTAGATATCTCAGGTCTTAGGATCTAATCATGGAACCGTCATATGAGATTCAAGTCATGACGCTAGTCCATGTGACAATCTCATGCGGGTCAATCCAGTATTCCGTTCTTCAACGAATACCTATGACAGTGATCGTATCCAATACCTATGATCATCGCTATGATCATCAATCACACATCATACTAGTCTTATTATGTCATCATTCCCATAATGACACAAGACTAGGGAGTTTAGTATCATTCATAATGATACATGGATTTCATAACACATCTAGTATGCAAGAACATGTAATGAATCAAATACTCTCATAAAACCATAGAAAGTATCAATACATCGAATGTATCTAAAGAAAGCTCATAAACAGTACATCATAGAGCACTAAACCAACATGACTCATATACTCGCCACCTCGATCAGATCGAAGCAACTTGATCATCTTGTCAAGTTGGTTCTGCACCTCGTTTCTGAAAGTCTTGAACAATTCAAGCGTTTCAGACTTATGTCTCATCAAGTAGACATAACCGTGCCTACTGAAATCATCAGTAAACGTAACAAAGTACAGATAACCTCCTCTAGCATGCGAGCTCATAGGACCGCATACATCACTATGTATGAGTTCTAGCAACTCTGTAGCCCGTTCTCCTTTTCTAGAAAAAAGGAGATTTTGTCATCTTGCCCATCAAACAAGAATTGCATGATTCAATTGACTCACAATAAAAAGAATCAAGAAGTCCATCAGAATGAAGCTTCGCTATGCGTTTCTCGTTGATGTGGCCAAGTCGACAATGCCAGAGACAGGTCGGGTTTAAGTCTTTCGGCTTAAACCGCTTGGTACTAACATTATAGATCGACCTGTGTCCAGATGGTTCATCTTCCAAAACATAAAGGCCATTAAACTGGTAACCCTTACCATAGAATAAATCGCCTCTATAAATGGACATACATTTGTTCTCAATAACAAACCTGAAACCATCAGAGTCTAAACATGAAATCGATATGATGTTCCTGCCGATAG
>NW_010965524.1:140133-141672 GCF_000463585.1 Tarenaya hassleriana
CAATGCCCGATGGCATGACAGAAATAACCCTCTTCCTTCTTGGGTTTGGGCTTAGGCTTAGTGACAACACTTGTCAATTTCCTTTTGCCCTTACCTTTGGAACGTTTCCTCTTGCTGGAACTCTTTCCAACAATCACCATATCATTCTTCCCTTGGCTCCCAGCTTTCTCTTGGAATGACACATTCAACTGATCAACTATCAATGAATTGTCCATGTCCTCTAATTGCTTACGCAATTCCGAAGGCATCTTTCCAAGCATCAAGCTGGACGCGTCCAGATCATCATCCTCATGCTTCAATAAGCATCAATGATCGATCCAGAAGCCGTGGTCAGAGGCTTATCCTTCATAAGGATAGATCGCATGGTGAGATAAAACAGATTCCTGCAACATATATGTTCTACAGAAAAAAAGACAAACAAACAGACATAAAATATGCAAGTCACTTAGTACACTTACTATCACAGATAATAGATGCAATATGACAGGCTCCCACTAAGAAAAACACCCTCAATGAGTTTCCAAGTGAGCTAGGATCCATATTTCACATGCTTTTGAGTCAGCTAGGGCATGACGCTCAAAACCATGCTATTTAGGTAGACAACACTTTGTCAATCACATCCTATGTGATTCCTAGATGAGTATGGGATAGTGATACGTTATCACTGCATGTTCCTCATCCCATCCTTACCATTAGGTCCAAGTCCGACTTGATAACCCAATTCAAGCTCAACCATATTTGAGCTATGAGAATTACGATTTCTCCATTCTGCCTCACCAAGATAGTCAGGCACGCTCAGCTAGGACATGACCCGTAAGCATGACGATCGAGGCCTTGACAGTTGCTCTACTAATGGACGGTAATAGCTTGAGATTAAACATGAGGCTTCACTTGTCTTGAACACCATGATACCTTGACTGAATTCAAGTCATTCCAGTCAAGTTGTTCTGATCAACTCAGATGAACTACTCTTAGTTCGTTTGAGTCATCTATGTACAGAATCTCTTGGCCAAACAACATTTGTTTGCCTTAGATTCGATACCAGAACCCTCTCAATATCCTAACTCAGATATTTGATTCGAGACAACAATTGCACAATCAAAACTCTGAATTCTGGATTGTCATCAAGCTTGGTCTTATGTGAGGCTCTGATTCCAATTCTGATAATTGATCCAACACAACAATTGTTGGATCAAAAATTTGAATTCTCGGAATCCCGGATAGTCCGAGGTCCAGACCGACCATCGGTTTAATTTTGGAAAACCCCGAAGACTGGAACGGACGGTCCAGAGAAGCGTGAGCAATTAGATGACATGGACAATTCATTGATGGTTGATCAGTTGAATATGTCATTCCAAGAGAAAGCTGGGAGCCAAGGGAAGAATGATATGGTGGTTGTTGGAAAGAGTTCCAGCAATAGGAAGCGTTCCAAAGGTAAGGGCAAAAGGAAATTGACAAGTGTTGTCACTAAGCCTAAGCCCAAACCCAAGAAGGAAGAGTGTTATTTCTGTCATGCTTTTGGGCATTGGTATAGAAATT
>NW_010965524.1:146120-146715 GCF_000463585.1 Tarenaya hassleriana
CTAATGGGCGGTAATAGCTTGAGATTAAACATGAGGCTTCATTTGTCTTGAACACCAGGATACCTTGACCGAATTCAAGTCATTCCAGTCAAGTTGTTCTGATCAACTCAGATGAACTACTCTTAGTTCGTTTGAGTCATCTATGTACAGAATCTCTTGGCCAAACAACATTTGTTTGCCTTAGATTCGATACCAGAACCCTCTCAATATCCTAACTCAGATATTTGATTCGAGACAACAATTGCACAATCAAAACTCTGAATTCTGGATTGTCATCAAGCTTGGTCTTATGTGAGGCTCTGATTCCAATTCTGATAATTGATCCAACACAACAATTGTTGGATCAAAAATTTGAATTCTGCACTATCTCGGATTGTCCGAGGTCCAGAGCGATCGTCGGTTTAATTTTTGAAAAATCCGAAAACTGTAACGGACGGTCCAGAAGAGCACGTGGACCGTCCGTTCTAGCAAGCCAGAACGGACGGTCTGCCTCTAATGGTCCGTCCGTTCCCGATCGTCATGGAACGGACGGTCTGCCATCCGTGGATTGTCTGTTCCAGACCTTCTAGAACGGATGACCGAATGCAGACCGACC
>NW_010965524.1:146941-153671 GCF_000463585.1 Tarenaya hassleriana
AGTCCACGCGATGGACAGACTTCGGATCTCGGTTTTAGGTCCCATAAACTAGGGTTTTCACCCCCGTTTCGACGCACCGTGAAGCCTCCCATGAACCTCGCTCATCCATGCATCATTCAACAATCAAAATCATCAAACAAGCATAGATCTCATGTTTACATGCATTCTAACCATTAAAACCATGAAAAACATGCAAAGATCTATAGTCACATGCATTCTAACAATTAAAAATCATGCAAACCTGCAAAGATCTATTGTTTACATGAACTTTAACAATTAAAATCATGCAAACAAGCAACAGGCACAGCGATATACAAGTAACCAGGCTCTGATACCACTGTTGGGTTCCCTGCGGGTTCCTAGCATGCGATCTCATCGATCTAAGGTTTGGATTCTAGGATTCACGCAGCGGAAGGAAAGATTTAAACCTAGCCAAACATCACACAAAACCAATTGTGCAATAACCCGAACAATCGTGTATATCGTCGTGGGATTCGAATACTTACCTCGTTCTTTCAAGATCTGGAAGTATCAATCGATCCAGGGCCTGTTTTAATCACCAAGAGTTGAAAGCACAACTCCTCTACACGTATCCACACCGGCGGGATGAATTCCAACAGGTTTGGATTCTAGGATTCACGCAGCGGAAGGAAAGATTTAAACCTAGCCAAACATCACACAAAACCAATTGTGCAATAACCCGAACAATCGTGTATATCGTCATGGGATTCGAATACTTACCTCGTTCTTTCAAGATCTGGAAGTATCAATCGATCCAGGGCCTGTTTTAATCACCAAGAGTTGAAAGCACAACTCCTCTACACGTATCCACACCGGCGGGATGAATTCCAACAGTTTGGAACGTATCTGCTAGGATTTGTGAAGAGAAAACGATGTCCTTGACTTGGAATCGATATTCCAATCACTAGAACTCAAAATCAAGCTTCTCTAAGCTCTAATGAGTGTCTTGGACGTCTGAGGTTCGTTCTCTAGGGTTTGTGGCGGCTCTCTAATTAATTAGAATTGCCCAAAAACCCTTAAAACGCGAAATAGGAAATCTGCCGGAAAGTCGGACCGTCCGGTCTAGGTCTTGGACCGGACGGTCTGGCTTTCCACGCGAAACGGACGTTCCGCTTTCCCTCGCAGAACGGACGGTCTTGATGCCTGGACCGTCCGGTCCACACCTGGACCGGACGGGCTGGGAAAAGAGCGATGGAGCGATCTGGAACGGTCGGTAAGGGCTGGCCCATCCGGTCCAGGTCTGGACCGGACGGTCTGGCCATCTGGAACTCTTCCAGATTGCTCCGTCGTTCCTTTATCGCGTTGTTCTCTTCACGCATGATCCATCCCTAATGATGTGTGACCCTGTAGGCCCATTCGAAGTGGCAGTGGCTTCGGAAACCCTTTCCCGAACCACAAGTCATGGTTAGCCTCTAGCAAGACGCCATCGATCCTTTGTCTCACGATGTCGTATGTTGAACAAGGGCATGGTATGAGCCACCTTTCAAGTTTAACCGCTTACTCGTCTAGGCAAACCGACTGATAAAATAGATGTACATTCATCTATAGCGTGGCCACGCATTTTCACAGTCCGATTTCCACGAGGGGCCCAGCGACATCTCTCCTGCGTAGGAGGTGACAAGTCCCGTATTGCATGTCTACTATCTGCATATGATTCGTGAACGTATCTGAGCAACGCCGTTATGATCATCCGGTTAAAGACGACGTTTGACGCAGTCAAGACACGTCACTCCTCATATCAGATACTCTAGACATCTCAGGTCTGAGGATCCAAGAACGAACCGCTGTATGAGATTCAAGTCATGACTCATGTCCATGTGACAATCTCATGCGGGTCATCCAGTAACTCGTTCCAAACGAGAACCCATGATTGTGACTTGCATCTAATGCATATGATCATAATCATCTATCACACATCATGCTGGTCTTAATTCATCATTGTTCCCACAATGATAACTGACCAGGGAATTTAGAATCATCTGCAATGATTCAAGGATATTTACCGTAATATAACAAACATGCAAATCATATAACGGGAATAGTAATAGGATATTCACCGTAATATAACAAACATGCTAATCATATAACGGAAAAGTAATGCATTCATAAACTAATGAATCAATACATAGTCAAAATATCATATCAAGGATCATCGTAGAGCATTACAACCAACAGGCACCACGAGGAGATGGCCCATTTCGCATCCTTGAGAAGATCAACGACAACGCCTACCGCTTGGAGCTTCCCGGTGAGTATAACGTATCTTCTACATTTAATATCACTGACTTGTCTCCTTTTGATGTAGGTGAATCTGTTTTGGGGACAAAACCTTCTCAAGGGGGAGGGGATGATGAGGACATCGATCCTAAAGAGGATGAGGATGCTGCCAAGGAGGAAACTAATGAAGAAGAGGCAATCGAAGACGTGACAATGCCAATGATGCCGGAACCACCGCTTACAAGATCAAGGGCAAGGAGTTTTCGCACAAAGACAAATCAATTCGTCTCCAACATCATAGGAGGGCTAGAGGAGTGGATTGGAGAATACAACACATTCTTGCAAAAGAGATCAAGAACCGACGCTAATTGGAGAAACCAAGAGCATTTGCATTATCCAGCCAAAATCAGCCAAAACCGGAGATTAAACCAAACTAAACCAAGATCAGATGATTCTCTTCATGTGGAGTACGAAATTTCCTTTTCAAGACCACCTAGGAGAAGAAAGGAAGAGGATCAACACAAATGACACTTTCCTTATTCGTTTCAACAGCTAGGAGGAGACTTGTTTCTTTCCTTTTCCTTATTTCCTTTACTCTCTTTCCTTTTTCCTTTGCTTCTGATGTGTCCAACGGCTAGGACAGATTTTCTCCTATTTCTTTACCTAATTTTCGAGTTTTCCTTAAGAATAAACAAGCTTGATCATTATAAAAGCTTGCTCATGTATTCTGCAGAAGACAGACTTGAATAATAAGAATCTGGAAGTTTTTCTTTCTCCTTTGCTGAGAAATCTGTTCTAACTCCTTCTCTCTTGCATTCTTGCATTAGGGTTCGAGTTTTGGACTGTATCAAAGAGCTTTCACACTCTTTGTGGTGTCCCTCGCCTCCCTTACCCATTCACGTTCCCTGGAAGCTAAACGAGAGCCCTTTGGCCTGTTTTGATGAGGACATCGGAGCTAGTAGCTTGGACGAGGACGGGAGCTTAACGGAAGGAGCTAGCTTGGATGAAGATAGGAGCTTAACGGAAGGAGCTAGCTTGGACGAGGACGGGAGCTTAACGGAAGGAGCTCTAGAAGATGTTGAAGACTTGACCCATCACGCGTCAAGACCTTTGCCGAATGATCATAACGTCACAAGATCATTCGAAGCCGCGGGAACGGGAATTGACGTGCACAATGCGAAGGCTCCCCGAGCAACCCATAGAGCCGAACCACCACTTACTCGTGCTAGAGCTCGAGCGCTTCGTGTTACACTCAACAAGGCCGTCAATGACATTCTTAGCGGATCCCGGGAGTCCAATGACAACACTTCACTTTTCGGATGCAATTCAGCCCGACACTTGCTTACACTCGAAGAATGCATCTCCTAAGGCCCAAGTGAAGCCCATGGACCTTAACCCAGCAAGAATCTCGGCCCATATGAAGCTACAACAGCTATATTTTGTTGTTTGTTCCAACTTTAAAGCTAAGCTTGCATGTAAGCTAGCATTTAATGCTTTGACTACTTAAACTCTTCTTCCAACCTTGTAATCTTCAGCACACTTGATCATTTTTGCAATTGAACTTTGTTTGAGACATCTTTCTCTCTCAAAACTTGGCTGGTTTGTCCGCCTCCTACTGCACGAGTCGCCGGTGTGTCCGCTGCTCGTGTCGCCGTCCGGTGTGTCTGACGGCCCCCGTTGAGCTCGGTTAGTCCGGCTCTTCCTCCTTGGTTTGTCCAAGGATCTATCCATCACTCCATCTCTTCCATAAGCTGATTCTAATCCGAATTCGAGAGCCACTTCGTGAGCCGGTGATTGGGTTAGAATTCCGTTCGATCGTCCCTTGTTTCGTTCGTGTTTGAACCGCGAATTCGAGAGCCACTTCGTGAGCCGGTGATTGCGTGTTCAACATCTTTTCTTTCTATCTTCCGCTTCCGTGCGTACATTATTTTGGTATCAGAGCTTTGCTCGACCCAACGGTCGTTTTCCGGGTGAGATCTTTCCATTTCATCGCTTGTTATATTCAATTTCATATAAACTGAAAAATCCAAAACGAAAAACCTGATTTAGTTCGCTTGATAGGACTGATTGCTCTTGGTTTTGTTCGCAGCGAAAAAGGACCATATTCTAGGGAGGGACAAATGACTTAGATCGTCGATCGAGGCCACGCCATCTACGATTAACTCGTTCCCTTACTTGCGTTGCTTTCATTGTAAAATCGAATCTGTCCTACTACGTGTGTGCGTTGCGTGTTGCACGTTCATAGCTTCGTCTCGATTGCACGTTTGATTGAAATAAATTGCTGTTCACTTTAAGTGCTTGAATCGTTTGTATGTTGCGGGCTGCTGTGTCATTTACATTCCGTTAGCTGATCAATAGTTTCGCACGTTCATTTCTTAGCACGTTGTGTGATTCGCTTTGCACGTGTGTGTCTCATCTTCGTATTCGCTCACTGTTTGTTTGTTAGCCATTGCACGTTGAGTGATTGCTCCTTGATATCCACGTCTATCATTTACGCTCTTACACGTTGATTGGGATTCGTTTGCGTGTATAGTACGTTACGTGCATATTGCGAGACTTGAGCGAATTATAAACATGAGTGCTCACGATGCTTCCAATGAGGGATTGGAGATAGGGTCGTCTAGAAACCAAGAGATTTTCCGAGCCCTACAACAAATGATGGAGCGTATTTCTAAGTTAGAAGGATCTAGACCGGAAACCTAAACCATTAGAGAGACGAAACCTAGAAACCGAGCCCCGGTAGATCAATCTAGACCTCGGCCACTGCACTCACCCGAGACCCTTAGTGATGATGAGAGTGATATCGCCCCTAGAGTCCGAGCCCGAGCTAGGGAGGATGAGAGAAAACCCGAGCGCTCGGGAAACCATAGACAAAGACCTAACGACCGACCTAGACCTCGTGAGAGAGTCATATATGACGAGGAGTCGGACTATGACGAGAGACCGCGAGCGAGAGGTCACAGAGCTAGGGTTAGGGTCGATGACGATGAGTCCGACCATGAGGAGATACCTAGACGGAGAGTGAACCCTAGACCGAGAGATAGACCTCGTAGGTGGGCAGACGATGTCGAGGAAGAAGAAGAACTAAGACCTCGACAACCTAGAGGGCCTAGTAACGACCTTAAGCTTAAGCCGCCCCTCTTCGTAGGGAAAGTAGATCCTGAAGCATACCTAGATTGGGAGCGCCGTATGGATAACATCTTCGAATGTTATGCATATTCAGATCGACGGAGAGTCCAATATGCCGCTGCTCAATTAGCAGAGAATGCGCTAGCTTGGTGGGATCGGGAAACCACCGAGCGACGACGAGCTCACATAGAGCAAGTTGGGACTTGGCGTGAGATGAAGGTCATTATGCGCAAGAGATATGTTCCTCCGCATTTCCACCGAGAACTTCAAAGGAAGTATCGGAAGCTAGCCCAAGGAGCTAGGTCGGTGGAAGAATATTTTGAGGAGTTCGAACATATTAGGAGTCGATTAGAGCTCGAAGAGGATGAGGAGACGGTGATGGCTCAATTCTTAGATGGACTCCAGGAACGTATCGCTCGTAAGGTAGAGCGACATCCTTACCGTGATCTCCACGAACTCCTACATTTAGCCGTTCAATTAGAAAAGCAAGATCAGAGGAAATAATCCCGGCTAAGTAGAGTAAGATCCCAAGTAGGACCCTCGTCATATTCACCAAAACCTTCATCTGGTCCTAGGAAAGAAACGTCTGAGGTTAAAGTCTCGCGTGATCTCCGGGATAAAGGAAAAATCCCCGAAGCTTCACGAGCTCCTAAACCACCCGTAGATAACCCTAGGGACACTCGATCTAGAGAGATCATTTGTTATAAGTGTCGGGGTCGTGGACATATGGCTAGAGATTGCCCAAACTCTCGCGTAATGATAATAATGGAAAACGGAGAGTATGAGTCCATTGATGAGGAAGAAGTTGGTGAACCCAACGAGGAGATAGAATATCCTGATAGCGATGAACTCTTAGTGACGAGACATGTTCTGAGCACCCTAGTTACTCCGGACGAAACTGCCCAACGAGAGACCATTTTTCACACTCGTTGTACCGTCCAAGGGAAAGTATGCGGACTGATTATAGATAGCGGATCATGCACGAATGTCGCAAGTGCATATATGGTCAAGAAGCTCGGCCTAGCTTCCGAGAAACATCCGCACCCCTATAAACTTCAATGGTTAAACAACAGTGGGGAAATTAAGGTCACCAAGCGAGTCAAGGTACCATTTAGTATCGGACGGTACCAAGACGAGGTCACATGCGATGTTGTCCCAATGCAGGCGGGACATGCTACTCGGTAGACCATGGCAGTTCGATCGAGAGGTCAGCCATGATGGGCGAGCGAACCAGTACTCTTTCGTTTATAACAAGAGGAAGATTGTACTCGCACCCCTTAGTCCATCTCAAGTGCATGAGATGCAACTAAAGCTAGCTAAGGACACCGAAGCGAAGAAGAAGAACTTCTACCTTAAAGCTAGT
>NW_010965524.1:154423-156191 GCF_000463585.1 Tarenaya hassleriana
TGTCCAGGTCTGGTCTGGCTGACCAAGAGTTGGTCAGCCGCTGTCCAGATTCTGGGACAGGCGGACCGAGATATGGCAAGTCGGACCGAGCTGACCAAGAAGGGTCTTGGTCAGGAGCTGACCACACGTGGTCCGCCGGACCAAGCCTTCAGGCCAGCCGGTCCGTGGGCCTCGGACTAAGCTTGGTCCGCCGGACCAAGCTCCTGGTCCGGCGGACCGGGATCCAGAATATTTCCAAAAATTCGTTTTAGTGTTTTCTAATCTTATTTAAGTTTGGGATTTCGTCCAAACTTAATTAGAGCCGACCTAAAAACTCAGAGAAACATCCTAGAACCCTAGAGAAGCTGTTCTCTTTGATTTCTATTGTCCCGGGATTGGATCTCGTCTCTTGAGTTACCCTTTTCTTCACTAATCCTAGCAGATTCGTTCCAAATCGTTTGGAATCCTTCCCGTCGGTGTGGATATGTGTAGAGGAGCTGTACTTTCATCTCTTAGTGATTTAGAACAGGTCCCGGATCGAAATAAACTTCAAGTCTCATCGAGAACGAGGTAAGTAACGATTCCCTCGGTGATATACACGATCTTTCGGGTTTTGCGAGTTTGGTTGCGTGTGACGTTTGACTAGGTTTAGATCTTCCTTCCGCTGCATGAAACCTAGTAAACCAAACCCTAGATCGATATGATCGCATGCTAGGAACCCGTAGATATCCCAACATTTCGTTTATAACAAGAGGAAGATTGTACTCGCACCCCTTAATCCATCTCAAGTGCATGAGATGCAGCTAAAGCTAGCTAAGGACACCGAAGCGAAGAAGAAGAACTTCTACCTTAAAGCTAGTCAAGTCGATCGGGATGTTCGTCAAGAACAATCGGTACTTCTCATGGTTGTTAAAGACGTCATGAACCTAAGGACAGAAGTACCTACCGATAACCCCGCCATAAGTCGACTACTTGAACGATTCCGAGATGTGTTTCTGGACGAGATTCCGGCAGGATTACCACCCATCCGGGGGATCGAGCACCAAATCGATTTAGTACCCGGTGTTCCTTTACCTAACCGACCCGCTTATCGAATGAACCCAGAAGAGACCAAAGAACTCGAAAAGCAAGTTCAAGAGCTTATGAGTAAGGGTTATATTCGAGAGAGTCTTAGTCCATGTGCAGTTCCAGTACTATTAGTACCCAAGAAGGATGGAACTTGGCGCATGTGTGTGGATTGCCGAGCAATCAACAACATTACCGTTAAATACCGGCATCCCATCCCTAGACTCGATGACATGCTTGATGAGTTGAGCGGAGCCATGATCTTTTCAAAGATCGACCTTAAGAGTGGCTACCATCAAGTGAGAATGAAAGAAGGCGATGAGTGGAAAACCGCCTTCAAGACCAAACAGGGTCTTTACGAGTGGCTGGTCATGCCATTCGGGTTGACAAATGCTCCGAGTACATTCATGCGCCTCATGAACCAGGTCTTGCGAACTTTCATAGGAAAGTTTGTCGTGGTTTACTTTGACGACATACTCGTGTATAGTCGAACCACCGAAGACCATCATTCGCATCTAGAGCAAGTATTGACCAATTTGGGGAAGGAAAGCCTCTATGCGAACCTGAAGAAGTGTTCGTTTTGTACCGATGAGTTGGTATTTCTTGGCTTCGTGGTCAGCTCTAAAGGCTTGCGAGTTGACGAGGAAAAGGTTAAAGCCATCAAAGAATGGCCGACTCCTACCATAGTTGGACACGTGAGGAGTTTCCTCGGGTTAGCGAGCTT
>NW_010965524.1:156676-159686 GCF_000463585.1 Tarenaya hassleriana
CATTTTTTCTACAAGATGGGTACCTCTTTCGAGAAAAACGTCTTTGCATCCCACAAGGGTCGATGCGAGATGTCATACTCCGCGAGGCTCATGGCGGCGCACTAGCTGGCCATTTCGGAGTAGATAAGATGTTGGCCATTGTACAAGAGCATTTCTATTGGCCACACCTCAGGAGAGACATTCAGAGGTTTTGTGCTAGGTGTATCGAGTGCCATAAGGCAAAATCTCGAGTACAACCTCATGGTCTTTACATGCCGCTACCGATTGCCACCCATCCTTGGGTAGACATTTCGATGGATTTCGTGCTTGGGATGCCGAAAATACGACATAAGGATTCCATCTTTGTCGTGGTGGACCGGTTCTCAAAGATGGCACATTTCATACCATGTGCTAAGACCGATGACGCTAAGCATATTGCGGATCTCTTCTTTCGGGAAGTTGTGCGTTTACATGGTCTCCCAAAGACGATCGTGTCGGATCGTGACTCGAAATTTCTGAGCCATTTTTGGCGGACCTTATGGAAACGAGTCGGCACTAAACTCGTATTTGACCACTTGTCATCCTCAAACGGATGGACAAACCGAAGTAGTCAATCGGACATTATCCACACTTTTGAGGGCTACTATCGAAAAACATTTCGGAGGATGGGTTGAGTGTTTACCGCATATCGAGTTTGCGTACAATAGAGCAGTCCATTCGGCCATTAAACACTCCCCATTTGAGATAGTCTACGGCTTCAATCCAAGTGATCTCATACCTCTTCCGAATACGGAGTTTACGAACCTTGACGGCGAAAGGAAAGCCGAATTCGTTAAACAACTCCATAAAAAGGTTAGAGACAATATTGCGCACAAGACCGAGCAATACACCCGCCAGGCAAACAAGGGACGAAAGGATGTCCAATTCAAAGAAGGCGACTGGGTATGGCTACACCTCCGACCCGAACGCTTCCCAGAAAAGCGCAAGTCCAAGCTAAACCCCAGGGCAGAAGGACCATTCCGCATACTAGAAAAGATCAACGACAATGCCTACCGCCTCAAGTTACCAAGTGAGTATACTGTGTCTAGTACTTTCAATGTTACTGATTTATCTTCTTTTGATGCAGGTCACGACATTCGAGGGCGAAATCTTCTGAAGGGGGAGGGAATGATGAGGACATCGGAGCTAGTAGCTTGGACGAGGACGGGAGCTTAACGGAAGGAGCTCTAGAAGATGTTGAAGACTTGACCCATCACGCGTCAAGACCTTTGCCGAATGATCATAACGTCACAAGATCATTCGAAGCCGCGGGAACGGGAATTGACGTGCACAACGCGAAGGCTCCCCGAGCAACCCATAGAGCCGAACCACCACTTACTCGTGCTAGAGCTCGAGCGCTTCATGTTACACTCAACAAGGCCGTCAATGACATTCTTAGCGGATCCCGGGAGTCCAATGACAACACTTCACTTTTCGGACGCAATTCGTCCCGACACTTGCTTACACTCGAAGAATGCATCTCCTAAGGCCCAAGTGAAGCCCATGGACCTTAACCCAGCAAGAATCTCGACCCATATGAAGCTACAACAGCTATATTTTGTTGTTTGTTCCAACTTTAAAGCTAAGCTTGCATGTAAGTTAGCATTTAATGCTTTGACTACTTAAACTCTTCTTCCAACCTTGTAATCTTCAGCACACTTGATCATTTTTGCAATTGAACTTTGTTTGAGACATCTTTCTCTCTCAAAACTTGGCTGGTTTGTCTGCCTCCTACTGCACGAGTCGCCGGTGTGTCCGCTGCCCGTGTCGCCGTCCGGTGTGTTCGACAGCCCCCGTTGAGCTCGGTTAGTCCGGCTCTTCCTCCTTGGTTTGTCCAAGGATCTATCCATCACTTCATCTCTTCCATAAGCTGATTCTAATCCGAATTCGAGAGCCACTTCGTGAGCCGGTGATTGGGTTAGAATTCCGTTCGATCATCCCTTGTTTCGTTCGTGTTTGAACCGCGAATTCGAGAGCCACTTCGTGAGCCGGTGATTGCGTGTTCAACATCCTTTCTTTCTATCTTCCGCTGCCGTGCGTACATCATGTTTGCTTCTGTTTTCTTCCTTAAGCTTCGTTTTGACTTAATACAGTGGAGAGCAGCCCTTAGGCCTTCCATAGCAGTCAATACACGGACGTAATAACACCAACAGACCCGTGCTTATATCACTTGGTGAAGCTCCTGCCTCAGGTATCCACGTTATAGAGGCTAACATCTGTACTATATCTTCATGGGTATGAGATACCAGAAGTGCCTCACACATTTGTGGAAATGTGCAGGGACTAAGTGTTGGGTTTCGCTACGGATTCCTAACATGCGATCATATCGATCTAGGGTTTGGTTTACTAGGTTTCATGCAGCGGAAGGATAATCTAAACCTAATCAAACGTCACACACAACCAAAATCATCCGTAAGACCCCGTTTAATCGTGTATATCACCGTAGGAATCGAATATTTACCTCTTTCCTGAAGATCTGAAAGTAGCAATCGATCCAGGGCCTGTTTTAATCACCAAGAGCTGAAAGTACAGCTCCTCTACACGTATCCACACCGACGGGAAGGATTCCAAACGCTTTTGGAACTGATCTGCTATGATCTGTGAAGTGAATAGGGTTTCCAAGACTTGGGATCGAATCCCAGGAACTAGAACCTCAAAAGAAACGATTTTTTTGTGTTCTAGATCTGTCTTAGGGTTCTAAAAGTTGAGTTCTCATCTTAGGACGGCGTCCAACACCCCCATATAAGATTAGAAACCCTAATCCTTGTGAAAAGAGACTTTTTCCGAGTATTGACTCGGTCCGAGTCAGAACTCTGACTCGGTCGAGTCAGAACGAATCAGCCCAAGCCCATTGTCAACTCTTGACTCGGCCCATTTAGTATTGACTCGGTCCGAGTCAAAACTTTGACTCGACCGAGTCAAAACATCAGCCAAGCCCAAAACACTTTCTGGGCTTCGACCCGCATGGAACTGACTCGGTCCGAGTCAAATA
>NW_010965524.1:166456-166844 GCF_000463585.1 Tarenaya hassleriana
CAATGAATCAATACAAAGTCAAAATGTCATATCACGGATCATCCTAGAGCATTACAACCAATACTAAGAAGAAGTAGGATGCTAGCTAAGGGAGAAGCGGATCTACGCGTCGAAAACGGAGCAAGAGTTGCTGCATTGTGTGTTGGCGTTTACGATTTGCATCTTCCTTCTGGACATGTTTTAGAGCTTAGTAATTGTTACTATGTTCCTGCGATTAGCAGAAACATTATTTCTATTTTAAGTCTGGATTTGGATGGTTTTCGATTTGTGATTGAGAACTCGAGTTTGATGATTTATCGAGACGATATTTACTATGGTAATGGTTATCTAGTTAATGGTTTATACGTCTTGAATGATCAGCCTTCAAACTCAACTTCATCCATCTATA
>NW_010965524.1:166905-167587 GCF_000463585.1 Tarenaya hassleriana
AAGGTGGTTTGTCCATAAACGAGAAGCGCATTCAGAAACTGCATTCTGAAGGTCTTCTGGATTCATTTTACTTTGAGTCTCTTGAATCTTGCGAGTCTTGTTTGATAGGCAAGATGACAAAGCATCCTTTCAAGGGGAAAGGACAGAGAGCGACAGAGTTATTGGATCTGATACATAGTGATGTATGTGGCGTTCCAGGAGGAGTTAATTGTGATACAATACCACAATCAACCAGATAGTCAGTGAACTCTTGGCTCATATACTCGCCACCACGATCAGATCGAAGTGTCTTGATCGTCTTGCCAAGCTGGTTCTGTACTTCGTTTCTGAAAGCCTTGAACATTTCAAGTGTTTCAGACTTATGTCTCGTCAAAAAGACATAACCGTATCGACTGAAATTATCAGTTAACGTAACGAAATACAGATAACCTCCTCTAGCTGGACAGCTCATTGGTCCGCATACATCACTATGTATCAGATCCAATAACTCTGTCGCTCTCTGTCATTTCCCCTCAGACCTGAGATGTCTAGAGTATCTGATATGAGGAGTGGCGTGTCTTGACTGCGTCAAACGTCGTCTTTAACCGGATGATTATAACGGCGTTGATCAGATACGTTCACGAATCATATGGAGATAGTAGACATGCAATATGGGACTTGTCACCTCCTTAACAGGAGAGAT
>NW_010965524.1:176405-176615 GCF_000463585.1 Tarenaya hassleriana
TATGGCGTCGTTTCAGCCGACTTCGTTGGACTCCTGTTCAGTAGGTATGCAGCGGTCTCTAAAGCATAGACCTAAAAGGACTTTGGAAGATCTGTCTGACTCATCATTGACCGCACCATGTCTAACAGTGTTCGGTTCCTCCGTTCTGACACGTCGTTCCACTGTGGCGTTCCAGGAGGAGTTAATTGTGATACAATACCACAATCAACC
>NW_010965524.1:177558-178619 GCF_000463585.1 Tarenaya hassleriana
TTGCGAGTCTTGTTTGATGGGCAAGATGACGAAGCATCCTTTCAAGGGGAAAGGACAGAGAGCGACAGAGTTATTGTATCTGATACATAGTGATGTATGCGGACCAATGAGCTGTCCAGCTAGAGGAGGTTATCTGTATTTCGTCACGTTCACTGATGATTTCAGTCGATACGGTTATGTCTTTTGATGAGACATAAGTCTGAAACACTTGAAATGTTCAAGGCTTTCAGAAACGAAGCAAAGAACCAGCTTGGCAAGACGATCAAGACACTTCGATCTGATCGTGGTGGCGAGTATATGAGCCAAGAGTTCACTGACTATCTGGTTGATTGTGGTATTGTATCACAATTAACTCCTCCTGGAACGCCACAGTGGAACGACGTGTCAGAACGGAGGAACCGAACACTGTTAGACATGGTGCGGTCAATGATGAGTCAGACAGATCTTCCAAAGTCCTTTTAGGTCTATGCTTTAGAGACCGCTGCGTACCTCCTGAACACGACGCCATATGAGATATGGACGGGGAAGCGTCCCGCGTTGTCGTTTGTCAAAATTTGGGGTTGCGACGCTTATGTAAAGCGTCAGACGACTGATAAGTTATCCTCCAAATCTGACAAGTGTTTATTTGTAGGCTACCTTAAGGAAACTAAGGGTTACTACTTCTACATTCCGGCAGAGAACAAAGTGTTCATTGCCAGGAATGCGACTTTTATGGAGCGAGAGTTCGTCTCCAAAAGAGTCAGTGCGAGTAGGATCGAACTTGAGGAAGTTCGAGAGCAGCAAGTAGACGCTGAGCCGAGTGAACAAGTTGAAGAAGTTCAACCTGTTTCACTGCCCGCTGTGACTCAACCTTTGACGAGTGAACCTCAGAGATCAGGCAGGATTCGCCAAGAGCCAACGACTATGAGATATGGCAAATGGATGTCAAGACCGCGTTCCTTAACGGGAACTTGACCGAGGATGTGTACATGACACAACCCGAAGGTTTTGTCAATCCAAGGAACCCGAGGATGGTGTGCAAGCTTCAGAGGTCCATTTATGGACTGAAGCAGGCTTCGAGG
>NW_010965524.1:178805-179129 GCF_000463585.1 Tarenaya hassleriana
TTCCATCAGGATCCTACTTGCCATAGCCGCATATTACTACTATGAGATATAGAAAATGGATGTCAAGACCGCGTTCCTTAACGGGAACTTGACCGAGGATGTGTACATGACACAACCCGAAGGTTTTGTCGATCCAAGGAACCCGAGGATGGTGTGCAAGCTTCACAGGTCCATTTATGGACTGAAGCAGGCTTCGAGGAGCTGGAACCTTCGCTTTGATGAGACAATCAAAAAGTTTGGTGTCTCACAGAACGAGGACGAGCCATGTGTTTACAAGAAGGACAGTGGGAGCACAGTTGTATTTCTAGTGATGTACGTGGATGA
>NW_010965525.1:0-1255 GCF_000463585.1 Tarenaya hassleriana
TCTATTGGTGTAAAATGTCTAAAATGTCCCTGGTACAAAAAGGCAATTACCGTTCCTTGTTTTTCAACAATAAATAAAACGGGTATTAGTGATTAAAGAAAACTGAAGACTGTAGATGCATGACGAAAAACTCCGAAAAAGAAAGGAAATGAGATTTCACAACAAACGTAAAAAAATTATATGATGCATTGGGCAGCGTGATGATAAAAGGTTAATTTTGGAGAAAAATTATCTTATTTTTTTTTGTGCGATTATCAAATGATAAATATACGATTTGTATACGATTATCTGCGATTTTATCGATTGAGAAATGATGATTACCTTCAAATTAATCAAAATAAACGGATATGAAAGAGTTTTTTTTAAAAACTTTTTTTGTAACTCTCCAAGTTATAAGATAGAGAAAATAAAACTATCCTAAGCAATCTAATAGGGGAGAAAATCCTAGGATTTGAATCATTTTAATTTTCTCATCCGTGAATCTTTCAGTTATATACAACTTAAATTAATTTACATCTCTCGTTTGGTTTATAAGTTATTATAAGAGAACGAAGATTTATCCAGTATATACCTGAAAGATAAGGATACGGATTTTCACATTATAAAAAAAAATCTAATCGATATTTAGTTATAAATAATGACAAAGTTATCAAATATAACTTTTAATGAATATTTTTTTTATTGATACGGAGGATAATTATTAGTTGGGAAGAGGGAAACCTTCACTTATGTTAGTTAAGAGTCTTGTCCTTCTAGTTAGAGGTTAGAGTTTAACCCTCCAGAATATGAGTTTCCTCTAAATTTGTTAGTTTTAACTGATTAATTTGTTCTGCGTGTTTTGCAGGCTATTGCATGACATCGATGGTTTTCTCCGTTACAAAAAAAATATATTAGTTGAAAAAATAAAAGAAAAAACTCCTAAAAATTCAAACTTGTAATTGGGTGAAAAAATAAATTGTATACTTTTTAGTGTTTCTAATTATTTCTAAACTTGAAAAAAATGGCTTAATAATTTCTAAAGTTGTTTAAAAGTGTCATATCGATTCTTAATGTAAGTTGATCAAAATAATACTGTCATAAAATCATACGTGACGTTGAGATGTCAAGATATGCTAAAATTTTGTACTATATATTTCGGTAACAGGATCCGGCAAGGGAGACGACCATGATGGAGATTACGATGACAATGCGTGGCCATTGGAAGAATCTTAGGCAGTGGTATTGGTCTGCTGCTAGACCTATCAGATGATTACTC
>NW_010965526.1:0-1255 GCF_000463585.1 Tarenaya hassleriana
GGTGCACGAGATCCTGGAGGTCTTGGTACGGATGGCGTTCGACCTTGCAGCCAATCTTATCATGCAGTCCGTCTAAGAACTGGGCCATAACCGTTTCCTCGTCCTCGTCTAGCTCTAGTCGGCTTCTAATGCTCTCAAATTCCTCAAAGTATTCTTCTACCGACCTAGACCCTTGCGCTAGACGCCTATACCTCCGTTGTAAATCTCGATGGAAATGAGGAGGTACGAAACGTTTTCGCATGAGATTCTTCATCTCACGCCAAGTCTCGACCTGAGCGTAATGGCCTCGCCGGCGCTCAGTAACCTCACGATCCCACCAAGTGAGGGCATTCTCGGCTAATTGGGCGGCCGCATATTGGACCTTCTTACGCTCCGAATAGGAATAACAACCAAAGATGTTATCCATTCGTCGCTCCCAGTCGAGATACCCCTCGGGATCTACCTTACCTAGGAAGAGAGGGGGCTTGAGCTTAAGCTCGGTTGATCCGTGATAAGCACGGGGCTGATCTATGTAAGGATCGTCTAAGTCATCGGGTGCCTCTCGTCTACGATCGGCCCGAACTCGCGGTCTTGGTTGGGCTCGTCCCCTAGGTGGTTCGTCGTATTCGGGTCCCTCGTCATCTATCCTATCTCGAAGTCTATAAGCTCTACGGGGTTCGTCGTAATCAGACCCTTCATCGGGTTGGCGCTCGTAGCGCCTAGGGGCTCGGTTCCTATGGTTGCGGTCTCGGTCTACCACAGGTTCTACTATTCTCTCGTGCAACCTCCTAGGGGGTCCTACGTCACTCTCGTCACCGCTAAGGGTCCCGGGACTGTGGTCTCGACGTGGTCTAGGATGGGCAGCTAGTTCCCTAGGATCAGGTGGGGGATTAGGACGAGTATCCTCTAGCCTAGCTAATCGGTCCATGATTTGTTGTAGGGACCGAAAGATTGCTCCTTCGCTAGATTCCATATTCTCACCCTCACGGGACTGTTCGTGGTTACTCATGTCACTCAACCTCGCAACAAACAATCACGCAGCAACCAACGTGCAAAACAAACACTTAGGCACTCAACCTAACGCCTCACGAACACAGATACGTGCGATCGAAGCAAATAGATCGTACAAGGTGTGTGGTGCAATGCAAGTGCCCTACAACGTGCGAATGACTAAGGTGAGTGCTGTATGATGCAGGATAAGTCACGTGCTCACATAGACGTGTCAAACAGTAAGCAAAAATCGATTGAGTCACTCAAACTATCACAAAGAACAAGG
>NW_010965527.1:0-767 GCF_000463585.1 Tarenaya hassleriana
TTTTGTGGAAGTTATGAAGTGTATAATATCACCAGCCAACAATCGACCTACCTATCGAGCGATGGCTGATTATTTGGCTCAAATTACGGACCATAAGGCGATGGCTAGCGATCGAGTCGACAGCTGAATCAAGGGTTACATATCGAATGACGACTAAATTTTTGTTTTTGATTTTCAGATCATCGGATTAATAATCGAGAGTTGGCTGACGATTTTTGTCGATATGTAGTTATTCAATGAGACTGTTGTCTAACTATACACATAACTTTCTACTCGTATATCAGATCTGGATGATCTTTGCATCTATGTATAGCTATGAAAAAGAGCTTTCTAATGTAATAAAGAAAATTATTTGGGAATGTTTTCTGGAAGTTATGAAGTTGATAATATCACCAGCCAAAAATCGACCTAACCATCGAATTATGGCTGATTATGTAGCTCGAATTCTAGACCATGAGGTTATTGCTGGCAATTTGAGTCCGCAACTGAATAATGGATCACCTATCGAAAGACGGCTAATAATGCTGGTTGATTTTCAGATCATCAGATTACCAATCGAGAGTTGGCTGACGAATTTTGTCGATATGTAGGCACTCGATGAGACTGTTGTCTAAATATACACATAATTTTCTGCTCGTATATTAGATCTGCATGATCTTGGCATCTATACATAGCTATGAAAAAGAGCTTTCTAATGTTATAAAGAAAAGAATTATTTGGGAATGTTTTATGGAAGTTATGAAGTTGATAATATTACCAGCCAACAA
>NW_010965528.1:0-1252 GCF_000463585.1 Tarenaya hassleriana
TGTTTTTTTTTAAATATTAAAAAAGATATTTGCGACAGAAAAATCTGTCGCAATTCTGTCGAAAAACTCGAATTTTGTCCGTCGCAACTTTGCGACAGATTAACGACCGGCAAATTTTTGCGACAACAATATACGGACAGAAATGATTGTGTCGCAATCTGTCGCAAATTTGTAATTGCGACAGATATTCTTGTATAATTGCGACAGATTTTTCTGTCGCAAATTTTGATGTTTCTTGTAGTGTGTAGCAGTACATCATAGAGCACTAAACCAACATCAAGAGCCTACAAGATACGAATTTCTTGTGACTGAAAACGACAAACTCATGTTGTTAGAGCATGACGAGCCTACGTCGTTTTCAGAGGCTGTGGTGAGTTCCGATTCCGAGAAATGGCACCAGGCCATGGAGTTTGAGATGCAATCCATGTACGACAACAAAGTGTAGACTTTGTCGATTCATTCGATGGTATTAAGACCGTTGGATGCAAGTGGGTTTTCAAGAAGAAAACCGATATGGATGGTATCGTGCATACCTATAAGACACGACTCGTCGCAAAAGGGTTTCGATAGATTCATGGTATAGACTATGATGAAACCTTTTCACCAATTGTGATGCTTAAATCCATACGGATTCTGCTGGTCATAGCTACGTATTATGACTACGAGATATGGCAGATGGACGTCAAGACTGCATTCCTTAACGGGAATATTCTCGAGGATGTGTACATGACACAACCCGGGGGTTTTGTCGATCCTAAGAGTCCGATGAAGGTATGCAAGCTTCAGAGATCCATTTATGGGTTGAAGCAGACTTCGAGGAGCTAAAATCTTTGATTTGATGAGGCACTCAAAACGTTTGGCTTCTCTGCAAAATGAAGATGAGCCATGTGTTTATAAGAAGGTCAGTGGGAGCGCAGTGGTCTTCCTTGTGCTTTATGTAGATGATATATTGTTCATCGAAAATGATGTTCCTACCTTGCAAGGAGTAAAATCCTGGCTAGGATCAGTCTTTTCGATGAAAGACTTATGAGAAGCCGCCTATATTTTGGGCATCAAGATCTATAGAGATAGATCGAGACGACTTCTTGGCCTAAGTCAGAGTACATACATTGACAAAGTCTTGAATTGGTTCAAGATGTGATGTACGCACGGAGGAGGATGGAAGCAAGTCTGATCGCAATCACCGACTCACGTTAGGCGTCTCTCGAATTCACGAACAAACGGGGATAATCGAAGGGGATTTACGGGAAAC
>NW_010965529.1:0-1251 GCF_000463585.1 Tarenaya hassleriana
ACAAAATAAAATTTAAACTTTATTTTTTATCAAATAAAACATCAACTTTATTTTTCAATCACAAATAAATCCGAACTTTATAATCTTTGTCATTTTTAACCCTATTGTTTACATGATATTCCGATATCGTGAGACGTGAATGATGATGTGTCAAATACAGTCAAAATGTTGACTTGCCACATAGAATGTCAAAACACCACGTCAATAATAGAGTTAAAAATGAGAAAGATTATAAAGTTTGGATTTATTTGTGATTGAAAAATGAAGTTAGAGTTTTATTTTATAAAAAAACAAAATTTAGATTTTATTTTATAAAAATTGAAAAGTTAAAGGTATTGTTTTGGGATATTCCCTTGTTATTATTACTTGTCCATAAAAGAAACTTGGATCAAGGGCCCGTTACTACTGCATCAGATCAGACACCAGGTCAGGGAATATATCCGGATGGGGTTAAGGCCCTATCCTCCTACCATGGTTAAGCCTAACATGCATATGTAATCCAAATCCATAAACTTGGATTATGCATTAATGTGTTGTAAACAAGAGACGACAAACGGGTTGATCCCACCCGATTCAAGTGTCGCCTTCATTGGGTTGGATCCTATTCATTTTTGGAATCATAAATTTTAAATGGAGCAATTTCCATTTCAACCTACCAATCTTTTTTGGACTGGTGGCTTTAAACTGATTTTTTATTTTTAAAAAAATCAGATATTAAAAATATACAATCTGTTCGTAGAAATTCGAAATTTTTTTCACTACAAAGATGTATTTTTTCTTTTCATTTTGGTATCAGACATGTTGTTTGGTAACCAGTAATGCTTTTAAATAAACTATAGTTAGAATTAAATCTCTTTTTCATCTTTGTTATCAGCCCAACATGGATGACATTTATTAGATACAGAAAAGAAAAACATAAAAGAAATGGTTCGGGTATCATGCTTTAAAATAGAAAAGAAAAGGTACAAGTAATTCACCATTAAAAAAAAACTCTCCTAAAAAAAGGCACAAAATTTTAAAGACAACGAGTGAGAAACACCTAAAGAGAGGAGACAAAGATATGTGCTTCGAAAACCAGACCATTGTCCTTTTGTATCGAATAACATGTCACATGATATGATATGATGTACTCTTTTTCCTTTTCATCTCCTCCTAACAAAAATCGCAAAAATACGGGGAGAGAGGGGAAAGGGAATTACTCGCATTTGATGGACTTGTAGATGTGGCGGACGAAGAGAAGGGACGAGCGGA
>NW_010965530.1:0-1251 GCF_000463585.1 Tarenaya hassleriana
CGCAGAAGGTTCTTCACCTTCCTTCTGCATCTGCACCCAAAAAATTTAATTAAAAATATTTTAAAAAATTTTAAAATAAATATTTATTTACTTACTATCTCATGGGCGACTCGAGCAAATGATCTCCGTCCTGCAGTGTGGGTCGGGGGTGCGCGTTCGTCCTCCGCTCGGGATCGTCGATTGCTTGAGAATGTTTGACTCTTCTGCGTTCCCTCTTCTGAATCCCAATACACAACTAGCTGATCGTAGATCGCCGTCGACATCCATGCAGGTCGTACGCGTCTGCTCTTTACCCGATAAATGCTGTCCTTGAGGCGATCTCGGACGGCGAGCCTCCAAGCGGCGTAGACTCGGTCATGAACAGACTCGTCCCAATAATAAGCTTGCTATAAAAAAAAATAAAATTATAATTTTGTATGCATATATATATATAATTGAACTATGTGCCAAAATTCTTACCGCAAAAGCTCCAAACCAACGCTGCAGATCAGATGGAGAGACACGGCACAACTAGCTGATCGTAGATCGTCGTCGACATCCATGCAGGTCGTACGCGTCTGCTCTTTACCCGATAAATGCTGTCCTTGAGGCGATCTCGGACGGCGAGCTTCCAAGCGGCGTAGACTCGGTCATGAACAGACTCGTCCCAATAATAAGCTTGCTACAAAAAAATAAAATTATAATTTTGTATGCATATAAAATTGAACTATGTGCCAAAATTCTTACCGCAAAAGCTCCAAACCAACGCTGCAGATCAGATGGAGGGACACGGGTGAAACTCCGCCACAGACCTTTGAAGTCCGACTGAAAGATGCTAACGACGGATGAAATCACGTCGTTATTACGACCAAACCTGTAAAAATCGAATTCGTAAAATTAATTTAAAAGAAATTAAAATAAATATATATTATATGCATAAAAATACATACCAAATAGAACCGGGGGAACGATCCGGATCTAGACGAGGTCGGAGACGACGTTCTGCAGACGCTAGAATCTCCTGCAACGATGCCGATGGCGATGCACCATGACTAGATGCACCTTCATTCACGGATTGGGGGGAAGCCGCACCCGTGAAAGGTACATCAAGTCGAGGAGGATCGACTACCACCTGATCCCGATGGACAGATGGGGATCTAGATGATCCGATCCCACGTCCTCGGGATCGTACCCCGCTACCACTACGACCTCTAGAATGAGAGTGACTCATCTACAAGTTACATATAACAAAACAAAATCATGAAAACCCGT
>NW_010965531.1:0-770 GCF_000463585.1 Tarenaya hassleriana
ATACGTATATATATGTATAAATACATGTATATTTTGTGTATATATATTTTATATATACATATCAAATATCAAATATATATTATACATACATATATATGAATTCAAATATATATATATATATTTCAATTGATTTTTCAATTAAAATCCAAATTTCCAACCGATATCCATTGGAATTCCGTTGGAATTTTTTTTAAGATTTTTTTTTAAAAATTTCAAAAAAATTTCCAACCGGCATCCGTTGGAATTCGGTTGGAATTTTATTTAAAAAAATTTCCAAAAAAAATTCCAACCGGCATCCATTGGAATTCCGTTGAAATGTTTTTAAAAAATTTCCAAAAAAATTTCCAACCGGCATCCGTTGGAATTCTGTTGGAATTGTTTTCTAACAAACATCCGTTGGAACTCCGTTAAAAATTTGCAACCGATTTTTTCAACGTTAATCCGTTGGAAATACTGTTGGAAATTTCCAACCCAATTTTTCAATTGAATACGTTGAAAATTCCGTTAAAAATTTCCAACGGGTGTTTCCAAAGGATACCCGTTAGAAATTTTCAACGGAATTTTAACGAAAATCGTCGTTGAAACGTCGTTGAAAACCGTTGAAAATCCGTTGGAAATTTTCCAACGGACAAATCCGTTGGAAAATCCGTTGGAATTCGAGGATTTTTTTGTAGTGCATGAGTCATCCATCTGACGGTGATGCATGGAAGAATTTTAACGAGGTATATCCGAACTTTGCATCAGAACATAGAAATGTTTATCTATGTTTA
>NW_010965532.1:0-516 GCF_000463585.1 Tarenaya hassleriana
TTGGATGCACTCTATATGTTTTTGGACGCACTCTAAACGTGTTTTTGTGCACTCAAAACTTATTTACACAAACTCTAACATGTTTTGACGCACTCTAAATGTGTTTCGGCGCGCTCTAAAAATGTTTGAATGCACTCTAAACATGTTCGTATGCATTCTAAACATATTTAGTCGAACTCTAAACATGTTTAGATGAACTCTAAACATTTTTCGAAGTACTCTAAATATCTTTTGACACACGCTAAAAATGTTTTGATGCACTCTAAACATGTTTGGATACACTCTAAGTATGTTTCGACATATTTTAAACATCTTTGGATGCGCTATAAATATGTTTGGACGCACTCTAAATGTGTTTGGACGTACTCTAAATATCTTTTGTTGGACTCAAAACATGTTTCGACGCATTCTAAACATGTTTTGACACACTTTAAAAATGTTTCAATAGACTCTAAACATGTATGTTTTGATGCACTCTAAGTATGTTTTGATGCACTCTAAACATGTTTCGACGCC
>NW_010965533.1:0-523 GCF_000463585.1 Tarenaya hassleriana
CGGATCGAAATAAACTTCAAGTCTCATCGAGTACGAGGTAAGTAACGATTCCCTCGGTGATATACACGAACTTTCGGGTTTTGCGAGTTTGGTTGCGTGTGACGTTTGACTAGGTTTAGATCTTTCTTCCGCTGCATGAAACCTAGTAAACCAAACCCTAGATCGATATGATCGCATGCTAGGAACCCGTAGATAACCCAACATCATATACTCGCCACCACGATCTGATCGAAGTGTCTTGATCGTCTTGCCATGCTGGTTCTGTACTTCGATTCTGAAAGCCTTGATCATTTCAAGTGTTTCAGACTTATGTCTCATCAAATAGACATAACCGTATCGACTGAAATCATCAGTGAACGTAACCAAATACAGATAACCTCCTCTAGCTGGACAGCTCATTGGTCCGCATACATCACTATGTATCAGGCCCAATAACTCTGTCGCTCTCTGTCCTTTCCCCTTGAAAGGATGCTTCCCCATCTTGCCCATCAAACAAGACTCGCAAGACTCAAGAGACTCAAAG
>NW_010965533.1:668-1642 GCF_000463585.1 Tarenaya hassleriana
CGAGTTCGAAGGCTGATCATTCAAGACGTATAAACCATTCACAAGATAACCATTACCATAGTAAATATTGTCTCGATAAATCATCAAACTCGAGTTCTCAATCACAAATCGAAAACCATCCAAATCCAGACATGAAGTAGAAATAATGTTTCGGCTAATCGCAGGCACACAGTAACAATTACTTAATTCTAAAACAAGTCCAGAAGGAAGATGCAAATCATAAACGCCAACACACAATACAGCAACTCTTGCTCCATTTCCGACGCGTAGATCCGCTTCTCCCTTAGCCAGCATCCTACTTCTTCTTAGTCCCTGCACATTTCCACAAATGTGTGAGACACTTCCGGTATCCAATACCCACGAAGATGTAGTACAGATGTTAGATTCTATAACATGAATACATGAGGCAGAAGCTTCACCGATCTTCTTATCCTTCAGATCCTCCAAGTAAAGGTGACAATTACGTTTCCAGTGTCCAGACACTCCGCAGTAATGACAGTCACCCTTATCGGGCTTAAGCTTAGGCGTAGAGGCAACTTTTGTCTTCTTCGCTGTCTTTTTCTTGGCTTTACCCCGCCACTTCTTGCTGGAGTTTTTCTCAACAGCAAGCACAGTCTTAAGGACCACGATATCCTGCTGGACCGATTTCAGCATCCCATGCAGTTCGGCTAAGCTCTTAGTCATCCCGTGCATATGGTACTGCATCACGAACTGATTATAGTCCTCGGGCAATGACATCAGGATCAGGTGCACGACCAAGTCTCCATCGAGCTTCACTCCCATACGCTCAAGTTCCCAATATGAGCTCTCATGTTGAGGACGTGGGTGTTGACAGAGGTACTTCTCGGCATCTCCGTCTTCACCAGAGCTTTCAGCATCTTGTACTTTTCAGTACGCGCTAGCTCCTCAAACATGGTCTTGAGCTGGTTGATCATATCAAACACACTCTTCCCCTCAAACTGCCTCTGCAGATT
>NW_010965533.1:1724-2569 GCF_000463585.1 Tarenaya hassleriana
ATTGTCATCAGTCTGATGCTTCAACCAAGCATCCCTAACGGCTCTCGTGGCATTGGCCGCAGGCTCTGGTGGTAGAGTCCCTTCCAGGACGTACGACTTTTTATCGTGCTTGAGAACTATTCTCAAGTTACGATACCAGTCCAAGAAGTTCGTCCCGATCAGCTTATCATTCTCAAGGATAGATCGTATTGTCAAACTCGATACGCTACCGGATGACGCCATGTCCTATAGAAAAAGACAAAACAAAAACGAACAAAACCAAAATGCAGATTCTATCAATGATTTACTACCAGCTAGTCCATCATCAATCAAAGACAACATAGATGCATATACAAGCTATATTCCCATAAAGAAAAATAACCCTACAATAATTTTCTATATGGATATATGGGACTAAGATCCGTATTTCACATAAGAATGAGTTGTTAAACTCAGCCTTACACTATTTAGGTAGACATCTAATGTCAATCACATCCAATGTGACTCTTAGATCCTTTATGAGACTATGATATCAAATATCATTGCATACTCGTCTCATCTGTACCGTTAAGTCTCAAGTCAATCTCGACAACATAACCTAAGGTAAACCATATTCAAGCTGTGGGAACCACGATTTCCCACCCTGCCTCACAAATCAGCTTTGGTATGACCCGTGTTACGGACGATCGATGCCTTGACAAGTGCTCTAGTAATGGAAGGTACATGCTTAGCATTACATAAAAGGGATTTTTAAAACACACTTAGATCAAGCATCTACTTTCAAGCTATGAGAACCACCATTTCTCCATC
The DNA here is from genome assembly GCF_000463585.1 of Tarenaya hassleriana. Classification (NCBI taxonomy): domain Eukaryota; kingdom Viridiplantae; phylum Streptophyta; class Magnoliopsida; order Brassicales; family Cleomaceae; genus Tarenaya; species Tarenaya hassleriana. The sequence goes on from NW_010965533.1 coordinate 2,514, forward strand.
TTGCCTCACCAAGATAGCACAACACACCCAGCTTTGGCATGACCCATGACACGTAC
>NW_010965533.1:3199-19233 GCF_000463585.1 Tarenaya hassleriana
ACACTTTGTGAGGCTCTCGAATTTAAGCTAGATAGGTAAGGGATTGAAAATGGATAAGTAACGAAGGGTAAGGCCTCGGACAAACCAAGACAATCTCTCGGACACACCAAGAGAGGTACTTCGGACCAACCGAAGGAGAGCAAGCTTTAGCTCGAAAATAAACTCTTTTCATTCATCAAATCTGATCTCAAATGAGTTCTTACAACATATTTATAGAGGACTAGGTAGGTAGCAACAACTAGAATTACATTAATGCAAGTCTACATGCAAGAGGGGTAGGAGCCTTAGCATTAAATAAGGTGGTTGGGAAGAAACTAGCTGTTGGGAAATGCCTTGTTGTCTCAAAAAGCTTCCTTGACTTGAATGACTTGAGAAGGAAGCAAATTAGTCTTGTAATATGGAGAAGTTTCGTGCTTTAGTTGATCCAAAACAAGGAAGGTGTGTAGCTTCATTCCGAGATGCGTTCAAGGCGTGATTGATGGATGCAATGATGTTAACACAAGGAGCTCGAGATTTGGCACACATGAGAGGTGGTTTGGGTCGAGATAATGCTCGTGATTCTCATGTCTTTGGTCCTCTAATTTGAGATGTATTGAGCTCATAATTGCTTCTTGATTCTTGCAAGTTTGATCGTGTATCTCCTTGTAGCCTTTCATTGTTGTAATGTGCATCTTCCAAGCATTGCTGAAGCTCCAAGCTATCCCGTTGAGCTCCTAGCTCCGTGCTCCCGTTCCAAGCTATCATTAGCTCCATATGTTCCTTTACCTCCAAGATATAGTTTGAGGCATCGCTTGGGATTTCGAGGTCCTCATCAATATATAATATCTTGATTAAGTTACATGCATTCATTTATTATGGACCATCCAAATGAACGAATCATATTATTCTGAATCACAGTTGATCGGGTTATGCAACTATTGCTCAAATCAGATCCCGAAATGAAGTGTCAAAATTTTGGTCTAACCTCGGGATGTGGACCGATCGGTCCAGGCCTGGACCGATCGGTCCACGCGAATCGGTCTCCAGGTCCAGAACGGTCCAGACCTTTGGTCTGACCGTCTAGACCGTTCGGTCTTCGTCCAAACCGATCGGTCCTCAAGTGTGGACAGTTCAGTCTGGACCTGTCAGTTCAACCAACCTGCGAAACCCTAGACCGATCGGTCCAGAGAATCAGACCGATCGGTCCAGGCGAAAACGTGATCAGATCTCGTTTTCGTCGTTTCTGCCCCGTTTCAGACCCGAATTCGACCCGGTTTTCGCCTGCGAACTCAGAATTCGAACCTCTTGCACATTATGCAACAATGAACATAAAATCTACTTTAGATCCATAATCAAATCATGCATAGCATCAAAGCAAACACGGATTCAAACGATTCAAATCCTATAACGTGCGTGATCAGGTTCTAACAAAATCATACAATGGAAACCAGGCTCTGATACCACTGTTGGGATTCCTGGGATCTCTAGAGCGAATCTAATTCCTAAGAGATCGGTTCTAGAATTTGCGTAGCGGATGTAAAACAAAAATTTTATAAAACCCTAGAACATATCATGCATGATCTTGTAGAAATGTTAGAACGCTTACCTCAATCGATCTGGGGCCTGTATCAATTGATGTGTTCATTCGATCACTATAGACAGGAAGAATACCTCGCCCTCTACACATATCCACACGGCGGAAAGGATTCCAACGGTTGGAACTCGTCTGCTAGGACTGAAGAACACCTTGTACTTTGCGCAAGGGTTTCAGAGATTAATCTCTTAGGTTTTTCTCTCTCAAAACCTCTCAAAAGAGTCTGAAAGTTGTGCCAAAGAGCTTCTCAGGCGTTCCCCAAAGTTGCTTAACCTTAAAACCCTAATTTGGACGAGTTAATGAAATCCCGACGTCTGGACCGATCGGTCTAGGCCTGGACCGATCGGTCTGGAGCTTATTACGTGTGTACCGATCGGTCTGGAACCATTTCCAGACCGACCAACATTTGGACGTCACCTCTGGATCGATCGGTCTACATCTGGACCGATCGGTCTGGGTGCTGGACCGATCGGTCCTGACCTTCTAGACTGGTCGGTCTGGCCTCTGCTCCACCGGAAAATTCTCGTCTTTTCTCGCGCATTTGTCGTTTCCTGTGTGTGTGACCCTGTAGGCTCATCCGATATAGCAGTATAACCTGAAATCTCCATTTCGTTTATACAAGTCATAGGCGGTCTCTAGCAAGACACTATGACTACCTATCTTGAATAGAGTTTGTTCGTGATCTTACGAACGCCAGTGATGATTATGTTTGATGATCCTTTTGTATCACGATATCATATGTCGAACATAAGGCATGGACAAGCCACCTTATCTGATTCGACTTCTTTCTCGTTCATTGAGTTCGACTATGTGAATATAGACGACGTTCGTCTATAGTGCGACCACACATTTGTACAGTCTCGCTCACACGAGGGGCCCAGCGATATCTCTCTCTTTTACGAGAGGTACAAATCCCGTCTTGACTATCTACAATCCAGCACCTGATTCGTTTCATACCTGATACACGCCTTTATAGTCCTCTTGTTACGCAGGACGTTTGACGTATTCAAAGCACGCAACTCATCATGTTGGATTCCGTAGATATCTCAGGTCTTAGGATCCAATCATGGAACCGCCATATGAGATTCAAGTTGATGCGCACGCACCGAGTCTTATATTTAGTACCCGATTCGTACCACTATCCGCAAGTATACGGTAGTTGTAGTACCGGGGTCGAACACGAGGACTAGGATGTATTAGTCTATCTCTAAGCTAGATTAGGTGGTCCAATAAAAATGTGGGTTGTGGCAAGTGTCGGAATACGAGAAAGCAATTAAAATTAACGGTTTGTAAGCGTTGTAGGTTCGGGATCCCTCAAGATTCGCATGGACGGTTAGTGATGCTACAATGCCTATGGGTTTATCTTCCAATTGGGGGTTTCAAGCACTTCCTCTAGAGTTTGTCTCTCCCGAGGTTAAACTCACTACCTAGAGAATCGATTCACCCATTTCCCAATGATCCAAATGATCTCTAGATGCATTAATGTACCCCATCATGAACCCTGCGCAAGCTAAGCCATCTCCCAATGTGAATAACTCACTCATTTGACATTTGGTTCCAAACATCATTCCCATATCCCTATGATCAATGTGTTCTATGGTCATATCGATTAGCGTTTCATCCAAATCAATAGCATTAAGCACAAAACATCAAACCAATGGAAGAAAACTCAAAAGCATCATAGATAAGCATAGGTGTCCATACAAAAGTGGGGATCCCTCACCCACAACAAAGTCACTACTCCATATCTAGAGGTTCAAAACAGAAAACAAAAGGGGAGAACATAGAAAAGGAGAAGAAATGCTCAGTATGGTCTTCAATGGTGATCTCCTCCTTCAAGATGTCTCCCTAGGTCTCCAAATCTCCCTTTTCTCCTCTCCAAGGTGTTTTTCTTCCAAAGTATCGAGTCCCCCTCTTCTCTCCTCAAGATCCCCTTTTTGTCCAAGTGCAAAAACTAGGTTTTTCTCAAAAATCGGGCTTTTCCTTTTTGGGCCGGATTTGATATCGGGCGGTCGCTCACTTTTTGTTCAGGTCGCTCATTTTTTCTTCAGTGTCGCTCGTTTTCTTCAGGGTGAGCGACCGCTCATATTCACGAGCGACCGCTCGTTCTTCTTGTCGACTCGAGGTGACTGCCTGGTATACCGAGCGGGCCGCTCGTTTTCTCTGTAGTCGCGCAGAGCGACCACCGGTTTTGTCGAGCGACCGCCCACTTGCTCGTCTATCACAACGAGCGAACAGGCGGTCCGCCCGTTTTCTCTGAGTCTTCCGGGACGTCTCGATTTCGCTCCTTTTCCGTGCCTCATGCGTAAACGTCCTTGTAAGATCATCCTGCAAGGAAAATGGAGGAAAGAATCCTACCCATGACCGTCTAACGTCCTATTATGCCTAAGATATGAGAAAACCCGAAGTGTGTGACGTTAGAAAAACCAATGAAAAACCCGTGTTATCAAATCCCCCCAGACTTGAGGTTTGCTCGTCCTCGAGTAAATGTGCAGCTATAAAACTATCCAGGGGTGATAAGATATAGTCGGAGAACAAATGAGGGTTTTGAGTGGATTGGTTGTACGGGTTAGAGTCGCTGCGAATGAAATCGGGTTTGGTATACTCTATCTTCTCCAACATTCAAGCGAAAGCTCATCAATGGGATTTCCATTTTTTTCCGCGATCTAAAATGGAGTATATCCTACTTGTCGAGCATGTCTCCTAAACACATCCCAATTGAGGTCTCTAAAAGTTACTTGGCCCATACTCTCACTATTTTTCTTTGCCCTATCTCTTTCCTTTTTGTTCTTGTTTTTGTATTCTTTTTCTTTTTCTTTCTTTCCCTTTCTCTCTCTTTTTTTTTCTTTCTCATGCAATCCCGGGCTTCTAGGACGTTGGAATTTGACAAGCGTCACTCTTTTTTTCTTTTCTTTTGTGTTCTTGTCCCACAACTTAGACCCGAGCCTTCGTTTCTGATGCACTCATGTCCCCGAATGATTTTCATTAACGAGATGATGACAGAGGAGTATCTGGTTGCATCGTATTCTCTAGGGCTTGTTGCTTCCTATGAGCTTCCTAACTTAGAGGTCAAAGGGTGGTTTTTAGGGAGACATTTTGTGCTTGGTTCGTAACTTCTACTCCACCTAAATTCTAGGAGACAAAATCATCCCACATGACAGTCATTTGCTCTAGGGTTGGATCAAATATTTCTACCTCACTCGACAATCCATTCAATTCTTTAGATAATTCTAAACTCAGCTCCTAAAACCTTTCCAAGAAAATCCTTACTCTATGTCCCCCACATCATCATTCGACTAAATCTTTGAGAAGAAAAACTTTATGCAAGTGCATGCATGCGTATCTAGACCTATATGTTATGCAATCTATTAATGTCGGTCAATGCAAGGAATGTAAATTATACACATAATGCAAGTTTTTTTTCCGATGAAAGTAGAATGCAAGACTCTAATTGTATGATGCAAATGATATGCAAGGCTCATGGATACGAGACGCGTTAGTATCACTCCCCCCAGACTTGAATTGAACACCATCCACGGTGTTAACTCTCGGCTAGTGAGAAGTATCGAAAGAGTAAGTCAAAAGTGAATCGAATGGAAAGAGTAGGTGAGTTAGTGAAGATGGTATCTAGCTCAATCACCGACACTTTGTGAGGCTCTCGAATTTAAGCTAGATAGGTAAGGGATTGAAAATGGATAAGTGCTATGTTAGTTAAAATGAATACAAAAGAGTGAGGGTGTAGGAGAAGGTTTTTGTTCAGTTTTTTTTTTGTGCAGACGAAAATGAGCGACCGCTCGAAAAAACGAGCGGGCCGCCCATTTTTTCTGATTCTTCCACTTTGCAAATTGAGCTTCATTTTAGAGTTATCCTTGGAGAAATGGTTTGGAAGCAAGATAAAGGTATTCCCAAAAGTAAACTAAGATGGAAAAATGAAGAATTGGAGAATGGAGAATGTACATCTCGGAGTTACCCGAGGATGCTAGTTTAAGGTCGTAGCTAGACCGTCATGCGATTCAATCGATAAGAGAGAGGGAAAGTACAGAGGTACCTCCTTCTGGTTTGATACTTCCTGGATTGTACGGTTTCAGCCTTTGTGAATTGACCAAGAAAGATCCGCCTTTTCCATTGTCGAGCTCCACGGCCTCATGAGAGGTAACGTTCTTTATGATAAACGGTCTCGACCACCTCGACTTCAGCTTTCCTGGAAAAAGTCTTAGTCGGGAATTGAATAAAAGAACGAGGTTACCTTGTTTGAAGCTTCGAGGGAGAATGTGTCGGTCGTGCCACTTCTTTGCTCATTCCTTGTAGATCCCACATTCTCATATGCGTCCAAGCGAATTTCTTTCAAGTGATGGAGATGTAAGACTCGCTTCTCCGCTGCCGTCTTCCAATCATAGTTTAGTGCCTTGATCGCCCAATATGCCTTGTGTTCCAACTCGACCGGTAGATGACAGGCTTTCCCGTAGACGAGTTGGAATGGAGTAATCCCGATAGGCGTCTTGAATGCGGTCCTATAGGCCCAAGAGCTATCCGAAATCGGGTAAATGATACCCGCATCTAACAATTTCAAGACCTCTTCCTTGACCACTTCTTTCATGTTTGGATTTCGTCTAAGCCCTTGGGGTAGGAGCTTTAGTTCCACTAGCGGGATATGTTCGGGGTCCCAATCGGTGCATGATTTTGCTTTTGAGTCTTGAGGTGTGTCAAGAATGGCGTAAGTAGTCGAGACGATGCTTCTGAGGCCCAAATTTTCATCTCCAGGTGTGAACAGGCGGGCCGCCTGGATTCTCGAGCGGTCGCTCGTTTCAGCCGGAATTGGATCGAAATTGCTCAGAGATTTTGAGCGGGCCGCCTGGGTTCTCGAGCGGTCGCTCGTTTCAGCCGGAATTGGATCGAAATTGCTCAGAGATTTCGAGCGGGCCGCCTGAAATGTCGGGCGGTCCTCGTTTGCCTCTGCATCACTCCGAAACCGGGTGATTTCGGGTGGGTCGCCCGAAATACTTCAGAAGCCTCTTGACCGTCCAATGACCGTATTATCTCCTCGATCTCTTTTCAATTACTGTATAAACTTGCTTCTACGGCCATTAGTGACACTTCAAGCGGGTATACCTCACAAAATTCTCCAATCACTTCTTCCTCCGTTGCTTCAAGTATATTCGCATAACACACCGTATCATTGGTCGAGGGCTGCTTCAAATTCTGGTCAAGTGAGAATTCAATTGTTTCATCTCCGATCTTCATAGTTAATCTCCCAGCCCGAACGTGCACTACGGCATCCGCTGTACTAAAAAATGCTCGACCTAAAATGATTGGAACTTTGGAGTCTTCATCCATGTCTAGCACAACAAAATCGACCGGTACATAGAACTCACCAATCTTCAAAGGTACATCTTCTAATATTCCCGCTGGGTACTTGATTGATCTCTCCGCTAATTTAATGCCATCCTTGTCGGTTTTAGCTCACCGATGTTCAATTTCTTGTAGATTGACAAGGGCATTAAACTTACACTCGCTCCAAGATCACACAAGGCTCGATCGATGTCGATGTTTCCTAGCTTACAAGGGATAGAGAAACTTCCCGAATCAGCCATTTTCGGAGGCAGTTCATGCTTGGTGATGGTTGCACGAATCTCGGTCAATGCTATGGTCTCTTTCTCGACCACTCGCTTCTTTGTCAAAATATCCTTGAGGAATTTCGCGTACGAAGGCATTTGAAGGATTACCTCATGGAAAGGCATTTTGATCTCCATCTTCTTAAGCATTTCTGCAAACCTCCCGAATTGGCTGTCCTCATTAAATTTCTTTAAATGAGAAGGAAAAGGTATCGGGGGTACCTTAGGCGGAGGCGGGATATAGGGTGGTTCTTTCTCCTGTTCTTGTACCTTAGGGATGTCTTCCTCTACCGCCTTGCCTTTTTCCTCTCTTGTAAGCCTTGGAGACGACGTCTTCTCAACCATCGGGGGGATGGTCTCCAGAAGTTGTCGGCGGTCCTCGTTTGCCTCTGCATCACTCCGAAACTGGGTGATTTCGGGTGGGTCGCCCGAAATACTTCAGAAGCCTCTTGACCGTCCAATGACCGTCTTATCTCCTCGATCTCTTTCCAATTACTGTATAAACTTGCTTCTACGGCCATTAGTGACACTTCAGGCGGGTATACCTCACAAAATTCTCCAATCACTTCTTCCTCCGTTGCTTCAAGTATATTCGCATAACACACCGTATCATTGGTGGCTGCTTCAAATTCTGGTCAAGTGAGAATTCAACTGTTTCACAAAATTCTCCAATCACTTCTTCCTCCGCCGCCTGAAATGTCGGGCGGTCCTCGTTTGCCTCAGCATCACTCCGAAACTGGGTGATTTCGGGTTGGTCGCCCGAAATACTTCAGAAGCCTCTTTACCGTCCAATGACCGTCTTATCTCCTCGATCTCTTTCCAATTACTGTATAAACTTGCTTCTACGGCCATTAGTGACACTTCAAGCGGGTATACCTCACAAAATTCTCCAATCACTTCTTCCTCCGTTGCTTCAAGTATATTCGCATAACACACCGTATCATTGGTCGAGGGCTGCTTCAAATTCTGGTCAAGTGAGAATTCAATTGTTTCATCTCCGATCTTCATAGTTAATCTCCCAGCCCGAACGTGCACTACGGCATCCGCTGTACTAAAAAATGGCCGGCCTAAAATGATTGGAACTTTGGAGTCTTCATCCATGTCTAGCACAACAAAATCGACCGGTACATAGAACTCACCAATCTTCAAAGGTACATCTTCTAATATTCCCGTTGGGTACTTGATTGATCTCTCCGCTAATTTAATGCCATCCTTGTCGGTTTTAGCTCACCGATGTTCAATTTTTTGTAGATTGACAAGGGCATTAAACTTACACTCGCTCCAAGATCACACAAGACTCGATCGATATCGATGTTTCCTAGCTTACAAGGGATAGAGAAACTTCCCGAATCAGCCATTTTCGGAGGCAGTTCATGCTTGGTGACGGTTGCACTAATCTCGGTCAATGCTATGGTCTCTTTCTCGACCACTCGCTTCTTTGTCAAAATATCCTTGAGGAATTTCGCGTACGAAGGCATTTGAAGGATTACCTCATGGAAAGGCATTGTGATCTCCATCTTCTTAAGCATTTCTGCAAACCTCCCGAATTGGTTGTCCTCATTAAATTTCTTTAAATGAGAAGGAAAAGGTATTGGGGGTACCTTAGGCGGAGGCGGGATATAGGGTGGTTCTTTCTCCTGTTCTTGTACCTTAGGGATGTCTTCCTCTACCGCCTTGCCTTTTTCCTCTCTTGTAAGCCTTGGAGACGACGTCTTCTCAACCATCGGGGGGATGGTCTCCAGAAGTTGTTTTCCACTCCTTAGCTCCACTGCATTGATGTGCTCACGAAGGTTCATCTCGTTCTTACCGGGAAGCATGCCTTGCTGTCTTGATGAGGAGGAAGATGCAAGTTGGGCCACTTGATTGTCCAAGATCTTCAAGTGAGCTTGTACTCCCTCCAATTGCTTCTTGAATGCAACTTGCTCATTTTTAATGCTCCCAATAGATACTGCTTGTGATTTTTGCCCTTGGAGAATTTGGAATAACATGTCCTTGATGTCTGGGTCTTGCTCCTTAGGTTGCACTTGCTGTGGCCTATAATTGGAATTCCCTTGATAACCTTGACTCCCTTGACCTTGTTGTTGGTACTTCGGCTGAAAACCCGGGGGTCCTTGGTTGTTCCGTTGGAAAGCGGGTTGAGGATTTAGCGCATTCGACGTGTCCTTGTAGGAGAAATTGGGAGTTGGCTTCTTCCGCTTCTTGATCAACCATGTACATACCCAGTTGAACTTGCGCTAAATTGTGATCTTCCACAGCAGCTACTTGTTTGGCATTGGCGAGTTGGATCTTTATCTCAGCAAGGTCGGCCAGCACCGCCTTAAGAGCTGCGTTCTCTCCTACATCTCATTTCACTGAGCTCCTCCTACTGAACTCATTGGACGTATGGTTGCGTCCTTTGGCCAGTTTTGCAATTGTCGCCTCTAACTCTTGGAAAGGGATGTCATATATGTCACCTCCACATGCTGCATCAATCCAAGACCGAGTATCATCCTTCAACCCATGGATGAAGATGGATAGAAGGTAGTCTCTTTCCATCCCATGGTGAGGGCAAATTCTTTGATATTCCTTAAAACGTTCCCATGCATCATGGAGATTCTCCCCATCCTCTTGCACAAACGCATTGATTTGATTCCTCGCATGTTGAGTCTTGGTGGGGGAGTAGTATTGCATAAGGAACTGTTCTTCCATCTCATCCCATGTCGAGATAGAGTTTGGCTCAAGAGTGTAGAGAAAATCTCTAGCTCTCTCCGTAAGCGAGTAGGGGAAGGTTTCAAGAAACACATCTTCTAAGGTAATCCCCGGTCCTTTCTTGATTGCCTTACAGTTCATCTTGAAGTTTGTAAGGTGAGCATTCGGGTCCTCGTTTGGTCTCCCACGGAAACTCATATTATTGAGCATTTGAATGCATTGCGGTAGGAGTTCAAAATCTTCTAGAGGTCCCCGGTTGATGCATGATACCAACGGAGTGTGCTTCGGTTGTGTGTACGTTCGAAGCGTTCTAGGGGCTGCTTGGGTTGGACCTCTTTGGGTATTGGCCCTTCTCAACAGCTCTTTTTGGCCATCTCGGGTTGTTCTCTTCGTGCGTTGTTTTCTCTCAGCATTTCTTCGGCCATTCCCCACTGTCTTTGCTACCTCCGAGCGAAGCGTAGAGTCCTTTCTATTTTGTGGTCGAAAACGAGTTGATCTCTACCGGTTGTGCTTCTTGTCATGCACCGGAAGAGCTGCACACAAAAGAGACAAAACGAACCGAAAGTGCTGTGAAACGGTTATGTCGCAAAGTAATCAAAGCAAGAATCCAAGCAATGGTGATCTAGCAAAAATCTAGACTAACACGAAAACGCCTAGTCCTCGGCAAAGGCACCAAAAACTTGATGTGCACGCACCGAGTCTTATATTTAGTACCCGATTCGTACCACTATCCGCAAGTATACGGTAGTTGTAGTACCGGGGCCGAACACGAGGACTAGGATGTATTAGTCTATCTCTAAGCTAGATTAGGTGGTCCAATAAAAATGTGGGTTGTGGCAAGTGTCGGAATACGAGAAAGCAATTAAAATTAACGGTTTGTAAACGATGGTTTGAAGCGTTGTAGGTTCGGGATCCCTCAAGATTCGCATGGACGGTTAGTGATGCTACAATGCCTATGGGTTTATCTTCCAATTGGGGGTTTCAAGCACTTCCTCTAGAGTTTGTCTCTCCCGAGCTTAAACTCACTACCTAGAGAATCGATTCACCCATTTTCCAATGATCCAAATGATCTCTAGATGCATTAATGTACCCCATCATGAACCCTAAGCAAGCTAAGCCATCTCCCAATGTGAATAACTCACTCATTTGACATTTGGTTCCAAACATCATTCCCATATCCCTATGATCAATGTGTTCTACAATCATATCAATTAGGGTACCCTAAGCAAGCTAAGCCATCTCCCAATGTGAATAACTCACTCATTTGACATTTGGTTCCAAACATCATTCCCATATCCCTATGATCAATGTGTTCTATGGTCATATCGATTAGGGTTTCATCCAAATCAATAGCATTAAGCACAAAACATCAAACCAATGGAAGAAAACTCAAAAGCATCATAGATAAGCATAGGTGTCCATACAAAAGTGGGGATCCCTCACCCACAACAAAGTCACTACTCCATATCTAGATGTTCAAAACAGAAAACAAAAGGGGAGAATATAGAAAAGGAGAAGAAATGCTCAATATGGTCTTCAATGGTGATCTCCTCCTTCAAGATGTCTCTCTAGGTCTCCAAATCTCCCTTTTCTCCTCTCCAAGGTGTTTTTCTTCCAAAGTGTCGAGTCCCCCTCTTCTCTCCTCAAGATCCCCTTTTTGTCCAAGTGCAAAAACTAGGTTTTTCCTAAAAAATCGGGCTTTTCCTTTTTGGGCCGGATTTGATATCGGGCGGTCGCTCACTTTTTGTTCAGGGTCGCTCATTTTTTCTTCAGTGTCGCTCGTTTTCTTCAGGGTGAGCGACCGCTCATATTCACGAGCGACCGCTCGTTCTTCTTGTCGACTCGAGGCGACCGCCTGGTATACCGAGCGTGCCGCTCGTTTTCTCTGTAGTCGCGCAGAGCGACCGCCTGGTATACCGAGCGTGCCGCTCGTTTTCTCTGTAGTCGCGCAGAGCGATCGCCGGTTTTGTCGAGCGACCGCCCACTTGCTCGTCTATCACAATGAGCGAACAGGCGGTCCGCCCATTTTCTCTGAGTCTTCCGGGACTTCTCGATTCCGCTCATTTTTCGTGCCTCGTGCGTAAATGTCCTCGTTCGATCATCCTGCAAGGAAAATGGAGGAAAGAATCCTACGCATGACCGTCTAACGTCCTATTATGCCTAAGATAGGAGAAAAACCGAAGTGTGTGACGTTAGAAAAACCAATGAAAAACCCGTGTGATCACAAGTCATGACGCTAGTCCATGTGACAATCTCATGCGGGTCAATCCAGTATTCCGTTCTCCAACGAATACCTATGACTGTGATCGTATCCAATACCTATGATCATCTATATGATCATCAATCACACATCATACTAGTCTTAGTATATCATTATTCCCACAATGGTACATGACTAGGGAGTTTAGTATTGTTCATAACAATACATGGATTTCACAACATATCTAGTATGCACAACATGTAATGAATCAAACACTTTCCTAAAACTATAGAAAGTATCAATACATCAAATGTATCCAAAGAAAGCTCGCAAACAGTACATCATAGAGTACAAAACCAACAATCTCCCACTTGCTCTAATCATGGACTGCTAAACATCTAATGCCCATATCCCTAATATGACCCTCATGCTTCGACGAAGGAAGAGGCTTCGTCAACGGATCAGCAATGTTGTCATCTGTCGACACTCTGCAAATGTGCACGTCTCCTCTGTCTATGATCTCCCTGATAAGGTGAAATCGTCTGAGTATATGTGTTTGGATCGTTGATGGGATCTGGGTTCTTTTGCTTGCGCGATCGCTCCATTGTTATCACAATACACAACAATGGAGCTATCAGCACTAGGAATAACACCCAAGTCGCCAACAAACTTCCTGATCCAAACAGCTTCCTTTGTTGCGTCCGACGCTGCAATATACTCAACTTCTGTAGTACAATCTGCAATGGTCGCCTGCTTGGAACTCTTCCAGCTAATAGCGCCTCCGTTCAAGCAGAAAACATAGCCAGACTGCGATCTGTAGTCATCCGGGTCTGACTGGAAACTAGCATTGGTGTAACCCTTTACAACGAGCTCGTCTACTGACCAACCGTATACCAAGAACACATCCTTAGTCCTTCTCAAGTACTTCAGGATTTTTTGACGGCGATCCAGTGTGACTCACCTGGATTTGACTGGTATCTACTCATAATGCTCAATGCATAGGATACATCTGGTCGAGTACAAAGCATGACATACATGATCGATCCAATTGCCGAAGCATATGGATTACGATCCATGCGTTTTCGCTCATCAGGTGTCGTAGGACACTGACTCTTGCAGAGAACTGTGCCACTGCTCATGGATAAGGTTCCTTTCTTGGAATCTTGCATCTTGAACTGTTTCAAGACCTTATTGATGTATGTACTTTGACACAATCCTAGAAGTCGCCTCGATCTATCTCTATAGATCTTTATGCCTAGAATATATGTCGTTTCTCCTAGGTCCTTCATAGAAAACTGCGTTCCTAGCCAAGACTTTACGTCTTGCAAGGTAGGAACGTCATTCCCTATTAGGAGAATGTCATCCACGTACAACACTAGAAATACAACTGTGCTCCCACTAGCCTTCTTGTAAACATATGGCTCGTCTTCGTTCTGTGAGAAACCAAACATTTTGATTGTCTCATCAAATCGAAGGTTCCAGCTCCTCGAAGCCTGCTTCAGTCCATAAATGGACCTCTGAAGCTTGCACACCATCCTCGGGTTCCTTGGATCGACAAAACCTTCGGGTTGTGTCATGTACACATCCTCGGTCAAGTTCCCGTTAAGGAACGAGGTCTTGACATCCATTTGCCATATCTCATAGTCGTAATATGCGGCTATGGCAAGTAGGATCCTGATGGACGTCTGCATAACTACGGGCGAAAAGGTCTCATCATAGTCAATACCATGAATCTGACGGAATCCTTTCGCCACAAGTCGTGCCTTATACGTGTGCACGTTGCCATCCATGTTGGTCTTCTTCTTGAAGATCCACTTGCATCCGATGAGTTTTATCCCTTCAGATGCATCAACCAGAGTCCATACTTGGCCGACATGGATTGCATTTCGGACTTCATAGCCTCGCGCCATTTCTCGGAGTCCGGACTCGCCATAGCCTCTGGGTATGTGGTAGGCTCGTCATGTTCTAATAACATGAGTTCCTCATTCCCAGTCACGAGAAATCCATATCTCGTTGGCTCGTGGCGAATCCTGCCTGATCTCCCTGGCAGTGAAACAGGTTGAACGTCTTCAACTTGTTCACTCGGCTCAGCGTCTACTTGTTGCTCTCGAACTTCCTCAAGTTCGATCCTACTCCCGCTGACTCTTTTGAAGACGAACTCTCGCTCCATAAAAGTCGCATTCCTAGCAATGAACACCCTGTTCTCTGCCGGAATGTAGAAGTAGTAACCCTTAATTTCCTTAGGGTAGCCTACAAATAAACACTTGTCAGATTTGGAGGATAACTTATCAGTCATATGACGCTTCACGTAAGCGTCGCAACCCCAAATTCTGACAAACAACAACGCGGGACGCTTCCCCGTCCATATCTCATATGGTGTCGTTTCAGCCGACTTCGTTGGACTCCTGTTCAACAGGAATGCAGCAGTCTCTAAAGCATAGCCCCAAAAGGACTTCGGAAGATCTGTCTGACTCATCATTGACCGAACCATGTCTAACAGTGTTCGGTTCCTCCGTTCTGACACGCAGTTCCACGGTGGCGTTCCAGGAGAAGTTAATTGTGATACAATACCACAATCAACCAGATAGTCAGTGAACTCTTGGCTCATATACTCGCCACCACGATCCGATCGAAGTGTCTTGATCGTCTTGCCAAGCTGGTTCTGTACTTCGTTTCTGAAAGCCTTGAACATTTTAAATGTTTCAGACTTATGTCTCATCAAATAGACATAACCGTATCAACTGAAATCATCAGTGAACGTAACGAAATACAGATAACCTCCTCTAGCTGGACAGCTCATCGGTCCGCATACATCACTATGTATGAGAGCCAATAACTCTGTCGCTCTCTGTCCTTTCCCCTTGAAAGGATGCTTTGTCATCTTGCCCATCAAACAAGACTCGCAAGATTCAAGAGACTCAAAGTCAAATGAATCCAGAAGACCTTCAGAATGAAGCTTCTGAATGCGCTTCTCGTTTATATGGCCTAGACGACAATGCCAGAGGAAGGTCGGGTTTAAGTCGTTCGGCTTAAACCGTTTAGTACTCATGTTATAGATGGACGACGTCGAGTTCGAAGGCGGATCATTCAAGACGTATAAACCATTAACTAGATAACCATTACCATAGTAAATATTGTCTCGATAAATCATCAAACTCGAGTTCTCAATCACAAATCGAAAACTATCCAAATTCAGACATGAAATAGAAATAATGTTTCTGCTAATCGCAGGCACACAGTAACAATTACTTAATTCTAAAATAAGTCCAGAAGGAAGATGCAAATCATAAACGCCAACACACAATACAGCAACTCTTGCTCCATTTCCGACGCGTAGATCCGCTTCTCCCTTAGCCAGCATCCTACTTCTTCTTAGTCCCTGCACATTTCCACAAATGTGTGAGACACTTCTGGTATCCAATACCCACGAAGATGTAGTACAGATGTTAGCTTCTATAACATGAATACATGAGGCAGAAGCTTCACCAATCTTCTTATCCTTCAGATCCTCCAAGTAAAGGTGACAATTACGCTTCCAGTGTCCAGACACTCCGCAGTAATGACAGTCACCCTTATCGGGCTTAAGCTTAGGCGTAGAGGCAACTTTTGTCTTCTTCGCTGCCTTTTTCTTGGCTTTACCCCGCCGCTTCTTGCTAGAGTTTTTCTCCACAACAAGCACAGTCTTGGGCACCATGATATCCTGCTCGACAGATTTCAGCATCCCATGCAGTTCGGCTAAGCTCTTAGTCATCCCGTGCATATTGTATTGCATAACGAACTGGTTATAGTCCTCGAGCAATGACATCAGGATCAAGTTTGCAACCAAGTCACCATCGAGCTTCACTCACATATGCTCAAGTTCTTCAACATGAGCTCTCATGTTGAGGACGTGGGTGTTGACAGAGCTACCTCTCGGCATCTCCGTCTTCACCAGAGCTTTCAGCGTCTTGTACTTTTCAGT
>NW_010965533.1:20030-20994 GCF_000463585.1 Tarenaya hassleriana
CCATCTTTATGCTATTTAGGTAGACATCTAATGTCAATCATATCTAATATGACTCTTAGATCCTTTATGAGACTATGATATCAAATATCATTGCATACTTGTCTCATCTGTACCATTAAGTCTCAAGTCAAACTTGACAACTTAACCTAAGGTAAACCATGTTCAAGCTGTGGAATTCACGATTTCCCACCCTGCCTCAAAAAGATAATCCGGCACGCTCAACTTTGGCATGACCCGTGTTACGGATGATCGATGCCTTGATAGGCGCTCTAGTAATGGGAGGTACACGCTTAGCATTACATAAATAAGGGATTTTCGAAACCACACTTAAATCAAGCATCTACTTTCAAGCTATAAGAACCACCATTTCTCCATCTTGCCTCACCAAGATAATACGGCACACCCAGCTTTGGCATGGCCCATGACACGTACGATCGAGGTCTTGACAAGTGCTTTACTCGTAGAGCTCCTAGATCTAACCGGTTTCTGTGCAACGATTAACATAATCCGAATAGACCATCCATTCGATTATGTAATCCCAATCTCGAAGCTCCCACTCAAACAAGCATATCCCATATCTTGATCAAGTTACATGCATTCATTCACTATGGACAATTCATAAGAATGAATCATGTCTATTTGAGTTATAGTTGATCAGATTAAGCAACAATTACCTAATCGGACCTAGAAAACGAAAAATTTCAGAATATGGACCTTGGACCGTCCGTTCTGGAGGCAGAACGGACGTTCCAGGCTTGTAGAACGATCGGTCTAAACTAGCCGGAACGGACGGTCCGCATCAAACGGAACGGACGGTCCAGAGCGGACCATCCGTTTTGATCTGTGCAGTCCGCCACCCCGGACCGTCCGGTCTGGCTTACCCAGAACGGACGGTCTAGGGTTTGTCTACGTGATCAGATCACGTTCTCCGGCGTTCTTGGCCCCGATCAGACCCGAAACTGAT
>NW_010965533.1:21323-28370 GCF_000463585.1 Tarenaya hassleriana
AGACTTAGAATTCCTTGAACTCTTTAGATCTCTCCAAAAGCTCTTAGAATTCTGCCAAATACGGCTCAAAAAGTCTCTTCTTTTAATTAGAGTTTTTAATCTCCTTCTTATAAGGTGATTTAACCCTAATTCGGTCTAATTTTTGAAAACCCGAAAGCCGGAACGGACGGTCAGGAATGCACGTGGATCGTCCGTTCCAGCAAGCCAGAACGGACGGTCTGCCCACATGGACCGTCCGTTCCAGACAACCCAGAACGAACGGTCTGTCTTCTGCGGACCGTCGGGTCTGGACCTGATGGACCGTCGGGTCTGGCCCTTTCGGTCCGTCCGTTCCAGCCCCTTCCGTCTCGGTTTTTCCGTCGTTTTCTCGTGCGTTTTGTCCTTCCCTTCGTGTGTGACCTTGTAGGCTCATTCGATATAGCAGTATAACCCGAAATCTCTATTTCGGATATACAAGTCATAGGCGGTCTCTACCAAGACTCTATGACTACCTATCTCGAATAGAGTTTGTTCGTGATCTTACAAACGCCAGTGATGATTCCGGTTGATGATCCTTTTGCATCGCAATATCATATATCGAACATAATGCATGGACAAGCCACCTTATCTGATTCGACTGCTTTCTCGTTCACTGAGTTCGACTGTCTGAAATAGACGACGTTCGTCTATAGTGCGGCCACACATTTCTACAGTCTCGCTCACACGAGGGGTCCAGCGATATCTCTCTCTTTTACGAGAGGTACAAATCCCGTCTTGACTATCTACAATCCAGCACATGATTCGTTTTGGATGTCTTTCGGGTCTGATCGGGGCCGAGAAAGCGGAAAAACGTGATCTGATCACGTAACCCTAGACCGTCCGTTCTGGGTATGCCAGACCGGACGGTCTAGGGGTGGCAGACTGGGTGGAACAGAACGGACTGTGAGTCTGGACCGGACGGTCTGAGTGTCAGACCGTCCGTTCCAGCTGTTCTGAATTTGGACCGTCTGTTCCGTCTGCCGTGGACCTTCCGTTCCGACTTCTGAGGGTAGACCGTTCGTTCTGCCAAGGCTGGACCATCCGTTCTACATCCAGAACGGACGGTTCGAGGTACAGATTTCGAAATTTTTTGTTTTTCTAGTCCGATTATGCAATCGTTGCTTAATTTGATCAACTGTGACTCAAATAAACATGATTCATTCTTGTGGATGGTCCATAGTGAATGAATACATGTAACTTAATCAAGATATAAGATATGCTTGATTGAGTGGGAGCTTCGGGATTGGGATTACATAATCGAATGGATGGTCTATTCGGATTATGTAATACACTGATCAAGGAACAATAGTTGATCTTTGATAGTACAATCATTGCAAAGAAACCGGTTAGATCTAGGAGCTCTACGAGTAAAGCACTTGTCAAGGCCTCGATCGTACTTGTCATCGGCCATGCCAAAGCTGGGTGTGACGTATTATCTTGGTGAGGCAAGATGGAGAAATGGTGGTTCTCATAACTTGAAAGTAGATGCGTGATCTAAGTGTGGTTTCGAAAATCCCTTTTATGTAATGCGGTTTACCTTATGTTAAGTTGTCAGGTTTGACTTGAGACTTAATGGTACAGATGAGACGAGTATGCAATGATATTCGATATCATAGTCTCATAAAAGGATCTAGGAGTCATATTGGATATGATTGACATTAGATGTCTACCTAAATAGCGTAAGGCTGAGTGTAACAACTCACTCTTATGTGAAATACGGATCTTAGTCCCATATAGAAAATTATTGTAGGGTTATTTTTCTGTATGGAAATATAGCTTGTATATGCATCTATGTTGTCATTGATTGATGATGGACTAGCCGGTAGTGGATCATTGATGTGTTGTCGTTGATTGATGATGGACTAGCTAGTAGTAGATCATTGATAGAATCTGCTTATTGTTTTGTTTCGTTCTATTTTGTCTTTCTCTGTAGGACATAGCGTCGACCGGTATGTATCGAGTTTCACGATGCGATCTATCCTTACGAAGGATAATCCTCTAAGCACGGCTCCTAGATCGATCATTGCTGCTTATTGGAAGCATGTGGATGATGATCTGCACAAGTCTAGCTTGATATTTGGAAACATGATTTCGGAATTGCGTAAGCAATTAGAGGACATGGACGATTCTTTGATAGTTGATCAGTTGAATGCGTCATTCCAAAAGAAAGCTGAGAGCCACAGAAAGAGTGATATGGTAGTTGTTGGAAAGAGTTCCAGCAAAAGGAAGCGTTCCAAGAGCAAGGGCAAGAGGAAAATGACAAGCATTGTCATTGAACCTAAGCCCAAGTCTAAGGAGGAAGAGTGTTATTTTTGTCATGCCGTTGGGCATTGGTATAGAAATTGTGAACTCTACCTGGAAGATCAGGAGAAGAAGAAGCTTAAAGAAGCATCGACTTCTGGTGTCTTCGTTATAGAGGCTAACTTGTTTACTTCCACATTTTGGGTATTAGATACCGGAAGTGCCTCGCACATTTGTGGAAATGTGCAAGGGTTGCGAGGAAGTAGACAACTGCCAAAAGGAGAAGTAGATCTCCGCGTTGGGAATGGAGCAAAAGTTACTGCATTAGCCATTGAGACTTATGATCTGACTTTACCTTCTGGACTTGTATTGGAGTTGCATGATTGTTATTTTGTTCCTGCTATCAGCAAGAACATTATATCGATTTCATGCTTAGACTCGGACGGTTTCAGAAAGGTGGCGCTTCCGAAGTCCTACTCCCGTTCAAACTCTGAAAATTCGAATCCGGGCTTTTATCTGGGTTTTGACTCGGACCGAGTCAGTACTCTGACTCGACCGAGTCAAAACGGGACTCATAAGAATTCGGCCCAGCCCAATCTTCTGACTCGGACATTCTGACTTGGGGTAATCTGACTCGGACGTTCTGACTCGGTCTCTTCGTAACAGGCTTGAATTGGGCCATTTTCAGCATGTTGACTCGGCCCAATTTCCGTTGTTGACTCCGGCCGAATCAAGAGGGGAAGTTCTTGACGTATTTCATCCCTTTAGCTCCAGATTGCTCCCGTTTTGGTCCAAATCGCGTCCGAGACCTGTAATCCTATAAAAACACAACCAAACCGAGTTTCGTGGCCTAACACGCCTATAATGCCTACAAATGATTATGATCCTCGTCTAAATCCTATAAAAACGTCCTGGAAATATAGAGAGAATTAGGAGTTATCAAATCCCCCCAGACTTAAACCTTTGCTCGTCCTCGAGTAAAGAACGAAGGAATAAAATCTGCAAAATGGAGAATGACGAACATCAAATAGTATCATCGTGAGACTTAAAAGCAAAACATCCATCCAATACTAGTTTTCCGAGAATCGTACCCAAACCGGTCTACTATGATCTTCCTACCAAAGACT
Source organism: Tarenaya hassleriana (assembly GCF_000463585.1). Lineage (NCBI taxonomy): Eukaryota > Viridiplantae > Streptophyta > Magnoliopsida > Brassicales > Cleomaceae > Tarenaya > Tarenaya hassleriana. The sequence goes on from NW_010965533.1 coordinate 24,710, forward strand.
AATCTACCTAGCTATGGGATTTTTATTGCCACCTAGAACCCGTTTGATTCTCTACAACTCACCAAGCCTATTTCTGAACCTATCTTTATCTCAACTTTAGCCTTTTCGGTCTTAGTTCTACTTCGTACCTGGATTTTTTTTTACCTTTCTGTAGAATTTCTCTATTGAACGCTAGCATCTCGGGTTTCTAGGACGTTGAAGTTGAAGGACATCGTTTTTCTCATCTCTCTTTTCTCTTCTCTCTTTTTTTTCTCTATATTTTTTTTCTTTTGGTGCGATGTCCGACCCACAGCTTAGACCCGAACCATCAATCGATGCACTCATGTCCTCGAACGATTTTTGTTGATGAGATTTTGACAGCGGAGTGTCGAGATGCTTTATTTTCGTCGATCTGCAAGACTCGGAAAGAGGTTCTACAAGAAACATATAGCTTGGATATAGTCGTTTCAACACCGTAGGTTCCAAACAACAATCTCATCCCATAAACTATATATAGAAAGTCTGGAGAACTATCAATTCGACACGGTTCAACCACGTTGTACAAGGTCACTAGATCATCAAGATATTCCTACTCTATCATCCCAAAAATCCTCCAACTGATGTTCAAAACGGGTGTCCGAGGTGTACACGTGAACCTATATGAACCTATATCTATATGTCATATGCAATCATACAAACCTAACGAAAATCATCTATATGGGAAAAAGGAAAAAGAAAATGTGAATGCAACTAATGCAAAGTGATATGCAACAGTGAAAATTTTTCCTAAGTCTATATGCTATGATAAAATGCACCTAAACTAAATGCAATCCTAAGTAGATAGGCCTGAATGGGTGAAGGATCTATCCACCCCCCCAGACTTGAACCATACACCGTCGACGGTGTAGACTCTCGGCCGGAAGAATAGAATCGAAAATAATGTATGAAGAGAACCAGTAAAAGGGTAGAGAAGGCTTAGCTCTGCGAAATTCGTTCGCTCGCAATGAAGTTAACTCATGTCAAACGCGAGAACTCTCACGCACTCTATGAACTGGGATCTATCCAATCGTCATCACTCGGAAACTGATACTCATCTCTCATGTGTCGGTATGAACGCTCATAGAACAACAAACGTTATCCGAAAAAACATAGAGGCTCGCATATAGATAAATAAGTCCAGAGTATGCAAAATCCGAGTCTCCAAAATACATCCGAAAGGCCTACTACATCTCTACTAAAATAGAAAAGGGAAGACCTACCTGAACTATGGTATATCGTCTGCTGGTGAATCGTCTCTGTCGTCCTCCATGGGTTCTGGTGGCTGCTCATCTGGGAATAATCGGTTGCGGAACCCGCGAAACTCCCCATATAATGCATCGTGCTGTATCCTGAGTGGCTGCATCTGATCAACCAGCTGTGATGAAGTCCCGCACCATCTGTTGTACATGCTCGTCATCTCGGAGTCGACATGGCTCCGCATGTCTGTCATAACGCTCTCGACTGAACTCCTAATGTCGACCACTGCCCTGTCTACCGAACTCCGCGTGTCCAACATCGCCTGATACATGAAGTGCTGGAAGTCGTCCTGTGGCTGGAATGTGTACCCATAGCCGTCTCGGCCACAAGTAGGTGGTGGCGGTGATGGTCGCGGGAAGTCTGGCTCTGGAAATGGAGCAGTGGGCGGTGGCTGATCACACGGGCTTTTGTTTGGTTTTCTAACGTCACATACTTCGGTTTTTCTCATATCTTAGGCATAATAGGACGTTAGAAGGTCATGGGTAGGATTCTTTTCTCCTTTTTCCTTGCAGGATGATCGAACGAGGACATTCACGCATGAGGCGCGGAAAAGGAGCGGAATCGAGAAGTCCTGGGTAGCTCAGAGGAAATGAGCGGCCCGCTCGTTATAACGAGCTGTCGCTCGCTGTGACAGCCAAGCAATCGGGCGGTCGCTCGGAGAATCAGGCGGTCGCTCTGTGTTAAAACGGATAACGAGCGGTCGCTCGGTACACAAGGCGGTCGCCTCAAGTTGCAAAGAAGAACGAGCGGTCGCTCGTGCATATGAGCAGTCGCTCACCCTGAAGAAAACGAGCGACACTGAAGAGAAAATGGGCGACCCTGAACAAAAAGTGAGCGACCGCCCGATATCAAATCCGGCCCAAAAAGGAAAAGCCCGATTTTTGAGGAAAAACCTAGTTTTTGCACTTACACAAAAAGGGGATTTTGAGGAGGGAGAAGGGGGACTCGACACTTTGAAAGAAAAACACCTTGGAGAAGGGGAGAGGGAGATTTAATTTGGAGACCTAGGGAGACATCTTGAAGAAGGAGATCACCATTGAAGATCACATTGAGCATTTCTTCTCCTTTTCTATGTTCTCCCCTTTTGTTTTCTGTTTTGGACCTTTAGATATGGAGAGGTGACCTTGTTGTGGGTGAGGGATCCCCACTTTTGTATTGACACCTATGCTTATCTATGATGCTTTTGAGTTTTCTTCCATTGGTTTGATGTTTTGTGCTTAATGCTATTGATTTGGTTGAAACCCTAATTGATATGATTGTAGAACACATTGATCATAGGGATATGGGAATGATGTTTGGAATCAAATGTCAAATGAGTGAGTTATTCACATTGGGAGATGGCTTAGCTTGCTTAGGGTTCATGATAGGGTACATTAATGCATCTAGAAATCATTTGGATCATTGGGAAATGGGTGAATCGATTCTCTAGGTAGTGAGTTTAAGCTCGAGAAGACAAACTCTAGAGGAAGTGCTTGAAACCCCCAATTGGAAGATGAACCCATAGGCATTGTAGCATCACTAACCGCCCATGCGATTCTTGAGGGATCCCGAACCTACAACGCTTCAAACCGTCGTTTTACAAACCGTTAATTTTTATCGCTTTCTCGTATTCCGATACTTACCACAAACCATATTTTTACTTGACCACCTAATCTAGCTTAGAGATTGACTAATACATCCTAGTCCTCGTGTTCGACCCCGGTACTACAACTACCATATAGTTGCGGATAGTTGTACGGATCGCGTACTAAATATAAGACTCGGTGCGTGCACATCAAGTTTTTGGCACCGTTGCCGGGGACTAGGCGTTTTCATGTTAGTCTAGATTTTTGCTAGATCACCATTGCTTGGATTCTTGATTGGATTACTTTGTGACATAACCGTTTCACAACACTTTTGGTTTGTTTTGTCTCTTTGGTGTGCAGCTCTTCTGGTGTATGACAAGAAGCACGACCGGTAGAGATCAACTCGCCTTCGACCCCGAAATAGAAAGGACTCTACGCTTCGCTAGGAGACAGCAAAGACAGTGGGGTATGGCCGAAGAAATGCTGAGAGAAAACAACGCACGAAGAGAACAACCCGAGATGGCCGAAGAGCTGTTGAGAGGGGCCAATGCCCAAAGAGGTCCAGCCCAAGCAACCCCTAGAATGCTTCGAACGTACACACAACCAAAACATACTCAGTTACTATCATGCATCAATCGGGGACCACTAGAAGAACTTGAACTCCTACCACAATGCATCCAAATGCTCAACAACATGAGTTTCCGTGGGAGACCAAATGAGGACCCGAATGCTCACCTTACGAACTTCAAGATGAACTGTAAGGCAATCAAGAAGGGACCGGGGATTACTCTTGAAGATGTGTTTCTTGAAACCTTCCCCTA
>NW_010965533.1:28826-32779 GCF_000463585.1 Tarenaya hassleriana
ATACGTCCAACGAGTTCAGTAGGAGAAGCTCAGTGAAGGGTGATGTGGGAGAGAACGCAGCTCTTAAGGCGGTGCTAGCCGACCTTGCGGAGATAAAGGTCCAACTCGCAAATGCCAAACAAGTAGCTGCTGTGGAGGATCCCAATTTAGCACAAGTTCAACCGGGTATGTACATGGTTGATCAAGAAGCGGAAGAAGCTAACTATGTCGGCCCAAACCAATACACTCATCCATCCAACCTATACAACCCGGGCTTGAGAAATCATCCCAATTTCTCCTACAAGAACACGTCGAATGCGCTAAATCCTCAACCCGCCTTCCAACGGAACAACCAAGGACCTCCGGGCTTTCAACCGAAGTATCAACAACAAGGTCAAGGAAGTCAAGGTTATCAAGGGAATTCCAACTATAGACCACAGCAACTGCAACTCAAGGACCAAAACGCGGACATCAAGGATATGCCATTTCAAATCCTCCATTGGGGCATTGATAATGAGCAAGTTGCATTCAAGAAGCAATTGGAAGGAGTACAAGCTCACTTGAAGATCTTGGACAATCAAGTGGCCAACTTGCGTCTTCCTCCTCATCAAGACAGCAAGGAATGCTTCCCGGGAAGAACGAGGTGAACCCCCGTGAGCATATCAATGCGGTCGAGCTAAGGAGTGGAAAACAACTTCCGGAAATCACACCCCCGATGGTTGAGAACGTAGCGCCTCCAAGGCTTACAAGAGAGGAAAAAGACAAGGCGGTAGAGGAAGACACCCCTAAGGTACAAGAGCAAGAGAAACAGCCAGCCCACATCCCGCCTCCACCTAAGGTACCCCCGATACCTTTTCCTTCTCGTTTAAAAAAATTTAATGAGGACAGCCAGTTCGGGAGGTTCGCGGAAATGCTGAAGAAGATGGAGATCACAATGCCCTTCCATGAGGCAATTCTTCAAATGCCCTCATATGCGAAGTTCCTCAAGGATATTTTGACAAAGAAGCGGATAGTGGAAAAGGAGACTGTAGCGTTAAGCACCGAAATTAGCGCAGCCATTACGAAGCACGAACTTCCCCCGTAGATGTCTGATCCGGGGAGTTTCTCTATACCATGCAAGTTGGGAAACATCGAGATTGATAGAGCGCTATGTGATCTTGGAGCTAGCGTGAGTTTAATGCCGCTATCCATCTACAAGAATGGCCTTGCAACTAGCGGACTGATCCATCAAATATCCAGCAGGCATTCTAGAGGACGTACCCCTCAAGATTGGCGGATTCTATGTGCTGGTGGATTTTGTGGTCTTAGACATGGATGAAGATTCCAAGGTACCGATGATACTAGGCCGACCATTTTTGAGTACGGCGGACGCCGTAGTGCACGTTCGAGCTGGTAGATTGACGATGAAAATTGAAGACGAGACAGTCGAGTTTACACTCGATCAGAATTTGAAGCAACCGTCAACAAATGATACGGTATGCTATGCGGATATACTTGGAGCGATGGCAGAGGAAGTGATTGGGGAATTCCGTGAAGTCGATCCGCTAGAAGTGTCACTAATGGCCACAGAAGCAAGTCTATATAGCAATTGGGAACAAATCGAGGAGATAAGTCGGGCACTGGATGGTCAAGAAATTGAAAAAGAGATTTCTGAGACATTTCGGGCGACCCGCCCAAATTTCCGGGCGACCCGCCCGAAATCACCCAGTTTTGGAGTAATACAGAGGCAAACGAGCGACCGCCCACTTTTCCAGGCGGACCGCTCGAAATTTCTAAGCAAAATCAATTCATTCTTGGAGCAAACGAGCGACCGCTCGACTTTCCAGGCGGCCCGCTCGAAATCTCACTCTCATACAACCGAGTCTTTTCGTCGGGAAGCAAGAAACGGAAAAAATCTTAATCGGACGCCGAAAAATTTTCTTACAAAGAAAATGGGCGGGCCACTCATTTAATGAGTGATCGCTCGTCTCTTAGTTCGAAGCGAGCGGTCGCTTGGTTTTGTCAAGCGACCCCCTACTTTGTTTCGAAAAAAAAAAGAATTTCACGCGGTCGCTCGAGAGATCGAGCGACCGCCTGCTCGCAAAAACCGAGTTTTTAACTCGGTTTCGAGAGAGCGCGCCACTTCCGTCACCTTTCTCTCTTTCTCGCCGGCGAAACCCTAGACACACCCCTCCACTCATTTCATCCTCCATTCAACTCCTTGCTGCGCCACCGTCCGCCTCTCCGACGCCCTGACGCCACACCTCGTCCGCTCTCTCTCTCTCTCTCGTCTTCATCCATACACGAATCGGTAATTTCTCTCCCCACATCGTGTCATTGGGCTGTTTAGGATAGGGATAGGTCGAAAATCTTGATGGGTATAGACACTAGGGTTGATTTCGATCGATTTCAGCCGGAAAATCCCGATTTCAGGCCGAAGAATCGGTTTTCCGATCCAGTGAGCGATCGCTCGTTTTATTCGGGCGACCGCCTGATTTTTACCAGCGATCGATCTAGCGATCGCCCGTAAAACGAGCGACCGCCTGTTTATTCAGGCGGCCCGCCTCTGATCTCCGAAAAATCGTTCGATTTTCTTCACCCTAACCCCAATGCCCCGATCCATATCGACTATACCTTTGCAGATGGCACCGAAAAGAGCCCGAACAAACGACGTCGCCTCATAATCATGAGAGGCCGAATTCTCTCCAAGGAGAGAGATGAGACCGGGAACAATCACAGCAATATTGGAGACGAAGCAAAACCTCCTCATCGAAGGACCACCAAAGCTGGTCAAAATTGACAGGCACGATGAAGCATACGCGCGAGCGAAACACCTGTCAAAGCTCAAGCAACGCCCGAGTAAGTTTATGTGTGAGGACACAGTTCGAAGATTGGGAATTCAAGCGAACGTCGAATACATCTTCGAGAAGCTCGGCTGGGGGGCATTGAGCAGAAGCGTCGAACTATCATTCAAGAGTGTAACCCTTGAGTTTCTGGCCACGTATTCATGCTACTTTCCATCCGACGGCTCAATCGATGAGGCTTATATGGAATTTCGGCTGAACAAGAAGTGGGTTAGGCTGAGTATGGCACAGTTTGCTGACATATTGGAAGTCCCGAAAGGGAAGCACTATCATTCAAGAGTGTAACCCTTGAGTTTCTGGCCACGTATTCATGCTACTTTCCATCCGACGGCTCAATCGATGAGGCTTATATGGAATTTCGGCTGAACAAGAAGTGGGTTAGGCTGAGTATGGCACAGTTTGCTGACATATTGGAAGTCCCGAAAGGGAAGCACTCCCTCATTGCAACCATCTCAACATCCCTCCAAGACTTCTGGAAGAAGATAGCCGTCCATCATTACTCGAGCTCGCGAGAAAAATCTCATGGATTCAACACCCGGCTATCCGCTACGCTCATTCCATCATGTCCAACTTTGTATTCGCACGAGACAAACCCGGCAAGATCCACAAGATCGAGCTGGGTTATCTCTACCAGGCATTGCGGGAATTCCACAATGAACCGTCTCTTGACTCGTGTGTCCGGGCCCCATGGACGGATATGGATTTAGCTTCTCGGATAGCCATGCACCTCCACACATTGGCAACCACCAAAGCCAATGAGACATGCATTTGCGTGGGCGGAATGATCACGAAGATCGCCCAACGAGTGGACACGGGGATCTCATTCTACCAAGCCGACATGGTCGACGATCCACAACGGACCGTCTCTTGACTCATGTGTCCGGGCCCCATGGACGGATATGGATTTAGCTTCTCGGATAGCCATGCACCTCCACACATTGGCAACCACCAAAGCCAATGAGACATGCATTTGCGTGGGCGGAATGATCACGAAGATCGCCCAATGAGTGGATACGGGGATCTCATTCTGCCAAGCCGACATGGTCGACGACCGCATTCTCCTCGACATGGATGCCCCCAGGCTTCGAGGGCATATTCAGAGGAAAGGATGGGATTGGATCTTCAAGGGAA
>NW_010965533.1:32939-34408 GCF_000463585.1 Tarenaya hassleriana
GAGGAGTCTATGGAGGACCAGATGGGCACCCTCGAAGCCACACTCACCGCCTCCATCGAGAGTGCCCAACGCGAGATTATACGGACCGTAGAGCGGATCATAGATGGCGAAGATTCTGACGCTGGAGGATCAGCTCAGGGGAGTGAGACCGAGGGCTCTTCCGCATCCGGGGCCAGCAAGGGAAGCAAGAGGACAGCCCCTTGATCCGATCTCCTCTAGGATAGACTGCTTTATACTCCCCGTGGAACTATGTTTTGGTGTGTTTAGAACTTTTAACTTATGTTCCCTCTTTTGGATCTTTGGGCGCTTATATATGATGTTTTGGCATGTTTAAAAGTTGTCAATCTTGTCGGACATCATTTTTATGCAGCGTTTCCTCGAATATCGGTTCGGAAAATTTTCTTACAGACATAATGGGCGGACCGCTCGGTTTTTCGAGCGGTCGCCCACTTGTCGAAGTTGAGAAACGAGCGGTCGCTCGCCACTACAGGCGGACCGCCCGCTCCTCCCGAACCCCAATTTTCGAGCGGCCGCTTGAGCTATCGCCTGGAATCACTCGTTTCAACTCATGAAAACGAGCGGTCGCTCGCCTTTTCAGGCGGCGCGCCCATTTTCTCAGACAAATTTTTTTGATATTTTTAGTTGTTTCAGAGGGATTCCAGTAGTCGTTGGGGCAAGGCGCGCAAATAGATTTTGGACAGAATACAGATCTTCCATGACTTCAAGTCACAAAACATGCCTTTTTCAAATCTTGTAGATACGGCTTCCATCAATGTCGATGCGCCTTTCGCGGAACCAACTCCGTTTCAACCCCAATCCAACGAGGAAGCGTTCATCCTATATCGAATCCAGAGCAGAGGCATCAAAGCTTCAAAGTTTGTGCATCACCGCATCCTACCAAAACAATTCTACGAGAGCATCAAAGGGATTTTTCAACTCGCGGGCTGGAATCGCCTATTCCAAGCCAACCCTCGGACATACCGAAAGCTGACAACAGAGTTTGCCTGCACATTCAAATGTTTCATCCCAAAAAACGGCAACCCTCGGGAAGGTTACTTTGCCTTCAGACTTGAAGGGCGGCAATTCTATCTCAGGGTGGAACAACTTGCTGAAATTCTAGGCGTCGAAATGAGTATAAATGCAGCGATCCCGAAGATCACAGTCACCAAGGCTCGGACTTTTTGGATGCAAATCGCAGCGAGCACATTCCGACCATGGCACCTTGAAGCTCTCATGATCCGACATCCCGCAGTTCGCTATCTCCAGCAGTTCATGGATTGCGCGTTACTCGCACGAGAAGACCCCCAAGTCGTCTCAATCACCGAACTCAACCTCCTCATGGGACCCCTCCACTTTATGATGCATAACCGGCTTGAAGTCGCTGACATAGCCTCAAGGGTCATCCTCCACATGCACTCGGTACCCGAAAAACCGTTCTATTTTTCTCGCCCTAACCCCACTGCCCCGAT
>NW_010965533.1:34477-36823 GCF_000463585.1 Tarenaya hassleriana
TACGGACACGACGCCATACATGGAGACACGATCAACTTCATCCATCTTGTGGAGAATGGACTAGTCAAAGAACAAGAAGGTGATATCTTGTGGAAATTTGTGGGCATTGAAGGTATGTACCGATCATTCAAGATGTCATACTATGTACTACCCCCACTGACGGAAGAAGGCATACGATTCGACGTCGAACGAGATCTCGACACAGATAGCGATGAGGAAGATAACCACATGTGTGCCGACTCGACCAACTCATCTCGCGGGTCCTGCTAAAGGCCCGCTCGGTCCTCCGTCTTAACCCTCACCCACTGCATTCATTTCGGCTAACATCGCATAGCATTGTAGTTTCCTCACATTGTATAGGTTTCATGGGCTTACGACACACACAACAGAGAAATTGGAATGCGATCCCACCTCATCGGACAAGGTAACACAACCACCCCTTTTATTCCATCCATTCCTTATTTCTCTTTGAATTCTCTCCACTAGACGATAGTCAACACCGTGGACGGTGTTTGATTCAAGTCTGGGGGGTAGGAGTGACACTAACGTACATCATACCCATAGACTCTACACATTATGCATCATTTGCACTTAGAAATCATGTATTCCATATTCTTGAAAAAAAAATAAAAACCTGCAATTGCATCTTGTACATACTCGCATGACTTGTCACTAATAGGTTGCATATGTGCATATAGACTTAGGAATGCATGCATACACTTGCATAAGGTTTTTCCTCTCGAAGATTTGGCCGGATAACGATGTGGGGGATATAGAGTAAGGATTGGCTTGGAAAGGGTAGGAGCTAACTTTAGATTTATCTAAAGAGTTGAATGGAGAATCGAGTGAGGTAGAAATAGCTGATCCAACCCTAGAGCGAATGAATGTCACGTGGGATGATGTTGTCACCCAAAGTCTAGATGGAGTAGAGGTTACGAACCAAGCACGAAACGTCTCCCCTAAAACCCACCCTTTGACCTCTAAGTTAGGAAGCCTACAGGAAGCAACAAGCCCTAGAAAATATGATGCATCCCAACCCTCCTCTGTCATCATCTCGTTAAAATCATTCGGGGACATGAGTGCATCGGAAACGAAGGCTCGGGTCTAAGTTGTTGGTCAAAAAAAAAAGAGAGTAACGCTTGTCAAATTCCAACGTCCTAGAAGCCCGAGATTGCATGAGAAAGGGAAAGAAAGAAAAAAAAAAGAATACAAAGACAAGAATAAAAAGGAAAGAGATAGGGCGAAGAAAATAGTGAAAGTATGGGCCAAGTAACTTTTAGAGACCTCAATTGGGATGTGTTTAGGAGACATGCTCGGCAAGTAGGATATACTCCATTTTAAATCGCAGGAAGCAATGGAAATCCCATTGATAGGTTTTCGCTTGAATGTTGGAGAAGATATAGTATACCAAACCCGATTTCATTCACAGCAACTCTAACCCGTACAACCAATCCACTCGAAACTCCATTTGTTCTCTGACTATATTTCATCATCCCTGGATAGTTTTATAGCTGCACATTTCTTCACGATTTCAACTTTCTTCGTCCTCTCCAGAGGACCAAATGCGACAACAATACTATTGATTTGGTTGAAACCCTAATTGATATGATTGTAGAACACATTGATCATAGGGATATGGGAATGATGTTTGGAACCAAATGTCAAATGAGTGAGTTATTCACATTGGGAGATGGCTTAGCTTGCTTAGGGTTCATGATGGGGTACATTAATGCATCTAGAAATCATTTGGATCATTGGGAAATGGGTGAATCGATTCTCTAGGTAGTGAATTTAAGCTCGAGAAAGACAAACTCTAGAGGAAGTGCTTGAAACCCCCAATTGGAAGATAAACCCATAGGCATTGTAGCATCACTAACCGTCCATGCGATTCTTGAGGGATCCCGAACCTACAATGCTTCAAATCGTCGTTTTACAAACCGTTAATTTTTATCGCTTTCTCGTATTCCGATACTTACCACAAACCATATTTTTACTTGACCACCTAATCTAGCTTAGAGATAGACTAATACATCCTAGTCCTCGTGTTCGACCCCGGTACTACAACTATCGTATACTTGCGGATAGTGGTACAGATCAGGTACTAAATATAAGACTCGGTGCGTGCGCATCAGTGGCAGTGGAGATAACTGGAGCAAGTCATCGGGTAGTCGGGATATCCCTGCCTCTGAAGTGTGGTGTGTTGGATTTCCTGGGATCTCTAGAGCGAATCATATTCCTAAGAGATCGATTCTAGGGTTTGCGCAGCGGATATAAAACAAAAATTTAATAAACCCTAGAACCATGTTTCTAATGAATCGTAGAAACGTTAGAACGCTTACCTCAATC
>NW_010965533.1:40987-42273 GCF_000463585.1 Tarenaya hassleriana
ACGCCCAGGTCTCCCACGAATTTCCTGATCCAAACAGCTTCCTTAGCTGCATTCGATGCAGCTATGTACTCGGCTTCTGTAGTCGAATCTGCAACGGTTGGCTGTTTGGAACTCTTCCAACTGATAGCCCCACCGTTCAGGCAGAAAACATAACCTGACTGCGAACTGAAGTCATCTCTATCGGTTTGGAAACTAGCATCGGTATAACAACTTATAGCGAGCTCGTCTTCTAATCCGCCATACACCAAGAACAAATCCTTAGTCATTCTTGTTGGTTTAGTGCTCTATGATGTACTGATTATGAGCTTTGTTCAGATACATTCGATGATTGATACTTTCTATATGTTTTTTTATGAGAGTATTTTGTTCATTACATGTTCCTGCATGCTAGATCTGTTATGAAATCCATGTATCATTATGAATGATACTAAACTCCCTAGTCTTGTGTCATTATGGGAATAACGACATAATAAGACTAGTATGATGTGTGATTGATGATCACATAGATGATCATAGGTATTGGATACGATCACAATCATAGGTATTCGTTGCAGAACGGAATACTGGACTGACCCGCATGAGATTGTCACATGGACTAGCGTCATGACTTGAATCTCATACGACGATTCCATGATTGGATCCTAAGACCTGAGATATCTACAGAATCCAACATGAGGAGTTGCGTGCTTTGATTACGTCAAACGTCCTGCGTAACAGGAGGACTATAAAGGCGTGTATCAAGTACGAAACGAATCATGTACTGGATTGTAGATAGTCAAGACGGGATTTGTACCTCTCGTAAAAGAGAGAGATATCGCTGGGCCCCTCGTGTGAGCAAGACTGTAGAAATGTGTGGCCGCACTATAGACGAACGTCGTCTATTTCAGAAAGTCGAACTCAGTGAACGAGAAAGCAGTCGAATCAGATAAGGTGGCTTGTCCATGCCTTATGTTCGACATATCATATCGCGATACAAAAGGATCATCAGTCGGAATCATCACTGGCTTTCGTATGATCACAAACAAACTCTATTCGAGATAGGTAGTCATAGTGTCTTGCTAGAGACCGCCTATGACTTGTATACCCGAAATAGAGATTTCGGGTTATACTGCTATTCGAATGAGCCTACAGGGTCATACACGCAGGGAATGACGAAACCGCACGAGAAAACGATGAAAAACCGAGACAGAAGGGTCTGGAACGGACGGACCGGAAGTCCAGAATGGACGGTCCACCAAGTCCAGACCCGACGGTCCAGAGTGCGCGGTCTGTCCGTTCCAGAAGGT
>NW_010965533.1:51634-55301 GCF_000463585.1 Tarenaya hassleriana
CCGTATCTTGTAGGCTCTTGGCGGATTCTACCAGATCTCCGAGGTTCACTAGAAGGTGTTGTCTCAACAACTCGTGATACAGGTTGGACTGTTTCGACCTGTTCGTTCGGTTCTTCGACTATTTGTGGTTCTCGAACTTCTTCGAGATCTATTCTACTCCCACTAACTCTCTTGGAGACGAACTCTCTCTCCAAGAAAGATCCATTCCGAGCAACAAACACTTTGTTTTCAGATGGGTTGTAGAACCAGTACCCTTTAGTTTCCTTAGGGTAACCCACAAATATGCATTTATCAGACTTGGCGGATAGCTTATCAGAAGCCAGACGTTTCACGTAAACGTCGCATCCCCAAATCTTCATAAATGCTAACCTGGGACGCTTCCCAGTCCATATCTCATATGGAGTCTTCTGAACCGACTTTGTTGGACAGTTGTTCAGTATAAGCGCTGCCGTTTCCAAAGCATATCCCCAGAAGGATTTAGGAAGATCGACCTGACTCATCATAGACCGTACCATATCCAATAAGGTTCGGTTCCTCCTCTCGGACACGTCAATCCATTGTGGTGTTTCAGGTGGAGTCAGTTGTGAGACAATCCCACAATCTGCCAGATAGTCAGTGAACTCTTGGCTCATATACTCGCCACCTCGATCAGATCGAAGCAACTTGATCGTCTTGCCAAGTTGGTTCTGTACCTCGTTTCTGAAATTCTTGAACAATTCAAGCGTTTCAGACTTATGTCTCATCAAGTAGACATAACCGTACCTACTGAAATCATCAGTAAACGTAACGAAATACAGATAACCCCCTCTAGCGGGCGAGCTCATAGGACCGCACACATCACTATGTATGAGTTCTAGCAACTCCGTAGCCCGTTCTCTTTTCTAGTAAAAGGAGATTTTGTCATCTTGCCCATCAAACATGAATCGCATGATTCGATTGATTCATAATCAAAAGAATCAAGAAGTCCATCAGTATGAAGCTTCGCTATGCGTTTCTCATTGATGTGACCAAGTCGACAATGCCAGAGATAGGTCGGGTTTAAGTCGTTCGGCTTAAACCGCTTGGTACTAATGTTATAGATCGAATTGTGTCCAGATGGTTTATCATCCAAAATATAAAGGCCATTAAATAGGTAACCATTACCATAAAATAAAGCACCTCTATAAATAGATAAAGTTTTGTTCTCAATAACAAAACGAAAACCATCAGAATCCAAACATGAAATCGAAATAATATTCCTGCTAATTGCAGGTACAAAATAACAATCATGTAGTTCTAACACAAGTCCAGAAGGTAAAGTAAGATCATAAGTCCCGACGGTCAACGCAGCAACTCTTGCTCCATTCCCGACGCGGAGATCCACTTCTCCCTTCGCTAGCTGCCTACTTCTTCTCAAGCCCTGCACATTTCCACAAATGTGTGAGGCACATCCGGTATCCAATACCCATGATGTAGAAGTAAACAAGTTAGCCTCTATAACAAAGATACCCGAAGATGAAGCTTCTGCAAGCTTCTTCTTCTTCTGATCTTCCAGGTAGAGTTTGCAGTTTCTGCGCCAATGCCCGATGGCATGGCAGAAATGGCACTCTCCCTTCTCGGCCTTCGGCTTAGGCTCGGCGGCAACACTTGCCGTTTTGCCCTTGCCTTTCACGCCCTTGGAACGCTTCCTCTTGTTGGAACTCTTTCCAACCATTAGGACATTCTTCTCGACTTTGATGTTCTGCTCGGCCGATCGCAACATCCCATGTAGTTCGGTCAAGTCCTTCTCCATCCCGTGCATGTTATAGTTCATGACAAACTGGTCAAAACTATGCGGCAGGGATTGGAGAACTAGGTCTACTGCCAACTCACGACTAACCTCCAACCCTAGTCTGTCAAGATCCTCTAGATAACCCTTCATCTTGAGGATATGAGTACTCACGGGTGAACCATTGGTCATCTTACAGTTGACCAGGTTCTTAAGGACGTTAAATCGTTCGACCCTTGCCTGTTCCTCGAACATAGTCCTGAGATGCTCGATCATCTCGAAGGCATCAGTTCCTTCGAGTTGTTTCTGCAACTCAGCCGACATAGATCCGAGCATCAGACAGGTCACGTCCAGGTTGTCATTGATGTGCTTATGGTAAGCATCTCTGACAGCCCTGGGCGCATTGGCCGCTGGTTCATCCTCTGGAACGGCTTCTTCCAGCACGTAGAGCTTCCGCTCATGCCTGAGAACAATTCTCAGGTTGCGGTACCAGTCGAGAAAGTTTCCACCAGTGAGTCTCTCCCGATCCAGGATGGATCGCATGGAGAGATTAGCCAGATTATCTGCAGCAGTCATATTCTACAGAAAAAGACAAAACAAAAGACATAAAACATGCAAGTCGCTTAGTACACATGCTAACACAGATAATAGATGCAATATGACAGGCTCCCACTAAGAAAAACACCCTCAATGAGTTTCTAAGTGAGCTAGGATCCATATTTCACATGTTTTTGAGTCAGCTAGGGCATGACGCTCAAAAACATGCTATTTAGGTAGACAACACATTGTCAATCACATCCTATGTGATTCCTAGATGAGTATGGGATAGTGATACGCTATCACTGCATGTTCCTCATCCCATCCTTACCATCAGGTCCAAGTCCGACTTGATAACCCAATTCAAGCTCAACCATATTCGAGCTATGAGAATCACGATTTCTCCATACTGCCTCACCAAGATAATCATGGCACGCTCAGCTAGGGCATGACCCGTAACCATGACGATCGAGGCCTTGACAGTTGCTCTACTAATGGGCGGTAATAGCTTGAGATTAATCATGAGGAAGAGGACAAAATTTCGGACTTGAGAAGTGTCTGAGGTCCAGTCCGGAGCTGACCAGAATCTGGTCCGCCGGACTGACCTTGGTCAGCTTCTCTGGTCCGCCGTTCTGTCCGTTTTCGGAGAAATTCTGAGCTTGGTCCGGAGCTGACCAGATTTGGTCAGCCCCGGACCAACTCAGTCTGTTTCTCCTGCTCCGAGCTGACCAGGCAGACAGACTCAGTTCGAAAACTGAGCTTGGTCCGGGGCTGACCAAACTTGGTCAGCTCCGGACCAACTCAGTCCGTTTCCTTGGTCCGGCTGACCTGGAATCGGAGCGCAGACTATCTGATTTTTGGTCAACTCGGTCCTTTTCCTTGGTCAGTTCGCCGGTCTTCGTCTCAGACCCGTGTTGTTCTGCCTGGTCCGCCGGACCAACTCTTGGTCCGGGACTGACCAGCGAGAACTTTGGTCCTCCTGACCAAACACGAGGTCCGGAATCTGATCTGTCTGCTGGTCCGGCTGACCGCGGACAAATCAGATTCGGAATAGATTTTTCGGACTTCGAAAATTAGGGGTTTATCCCGGTTTCGACGCACCGTTAACCCGTCCCAGACTCCATACCATCCATGCATCATTCAACAATCACAAATATCATTAAACATGCATAGATTCAATGATTACATGCAATTTAACGATTAAATCATGCAATCATGCAACAGGCATGGCGATATACAGAGAACCAGGCTCTGATACCACTGTTGGGATATCTACGGGTTCCTAGCATGCGATCATATCGATCTAGGGTTTGGTTTACTAGGTTTCATGCAGCGGAAGAAAGATCTAAACCTAGTCAAACGTCACACGCAACCAAACTCGCA
>NW_010965533.1:57102-58014 GCF_000463585.1 Tarenaya hassleriana
CGCTTCTCCTAGGTCCTTCATAGAAAACTGCGTTCCTAGCCAAGACTTAACGTCTTGCAAGGTAGGAACGTCATTCCCTACAAGGAGAATGTCATCCACGTACAACACTAGAAATACAACTGTGCTCCCACTAGCCTTCATGTACACATCCTCGGTTAAATTCCCGTTAAGGAACGCGGTCTTGACATCCATTTGCCATATCTCATAGTCGTAATATGCGGCTATGGCAAGTAGGATCCTGATGGACTTCAGCATAACTATGGGCGAAAACGTCTCATCATAGTCAATACCATGAATTTGACGGAATCCTTTCGCCACAAGTCGTGCCTTATACGTGTGCACGTTGCCATCCATGTCGGTCTTCTTCTTGAAGATCCACTTGCATCCGATGGGTTTTATCCCTTCAGATGCATCAACCAGAGTCCATACTTGGTTGTCTGACATGGATTGCATCTCAGACTTCATAGCCTCGCGCCATTTCTCGGAATCCGGACTCGCCATAGTCTCTGGGTATGTGGTAGGCTCGTCATGTTCTAATAACATGAGTTCCTCATTCCCAGTCACGAGAAATCCATATCTCGTTGGCTCTTGGCGAATCCTGCCTGATCTCTGAGGTTCACTCATCAAAGGTTGAGTCACAACCGGTAGTGAAACAGGTTGAACACCTTGTTCTCTGCCGGAATGTAGAAGTAGTAACCCTTAGTTTCCTTAGGGTAGCCTACAAATAAACACTTATCAGATTTGGAGGATGACTTATGAGTCATCTGACGCTTCACATAAGCGTCGCAACCCCAAATTCTGACAAACGACAACGCGGGACGCTTCCCCGTCCATATCTCATATGGCGTCGTTTCAGCCGACTTCGTTGGACTCCTGTTCAGTAGGTACGCAGCGGTCTCTAAAGCATAGCCC
>NW_010965533.1:58050-59660 GCF_000463585.1 Tarenaya hassleriana
AAGCAGAAAACATAGCCAGACTGCGATCTGTAGTCATCCGGGTCTGACTGGAAACTAGCATCGGTGTAACCTCTTACAGCGAGCTCGTCTTCCAATACCACAATCAACCAGATAGTGAACTCTTGGCTCATATACTCGCCACCACGATCGGATCGAAGTGTCTTGATCGTCTTACCAAGCTGGTTCTGTACTTCGTTTCTGAAAGCCTTGAACATTTCAAGTTTTTCAGACTTATGTCTCATCAAATAGACATAACCATATCGACTGAAATAATCAGTGAACGTAACGAAGTACAGATAACCTCCTCTAGCTGGACAGCTCATTGGTCCACATACATCACTATGTATCAGATCCAATAACTCTGTCGCTCTCTGTCCTTTCCCTTTGAAAGGATGCTTTGTCATGTTGCCCATCAAACAAGAATCGCAAGATTCAAGAGACTCAAAGTCAAATGAATCCAGAAGACCTTCAGAATGAAGCTTCTGAATGCGCTTCTCGTTTATATGGCCTAGACGACAATGCCAGAGGAAGGTCGGGTTTAAGTCGTTCGGCTTAAACCGTTTAGTACTCACGCTATAGATGGATGATGTCGAGTTCGAAGGCTGATCATTCAAGCGTATAAACCATTAACTAGATAACCATTACCATAGTAAACATCGTCTCGATAAATCATCAAACTCGAGTTCTCAATCACAAATCAAAAACCATCCAAATCCAAACATGAAATAGAAATAATGTTTCTGCTAATCGCAGGAACATAGTAACAATTACTAAGCTCTAAAACAAGTCCACAAGGAAGATGCAAATCGTAAACGCCAACACACAATGCAGCAACTCTTGCTCCATTTCCGACGCGTAGATCCGCTTCTCCCTTAGCTAGCATCCTACTTCTTCTTAGTCCCTGCACATTTCCACAAATGTGTGAGGCACTTCCGGTATCCAATACCCAAGAAGATATAGTACAGATGTTAGCTTCTATAACATGAATACCTGAGGCAGAAGCTTCACCAAGCTTCTTATCCTTCAGATCCTCCAAGTAAAGGTGACAATTACGCTTCCAGTGTCCAGACACTCCGCAGTAATGACAGTCACCCTTATCGGGCTTAGGCTTGGGCGTAGAGGCAACTTTTGCCTTTTTCACCATCCTTCTTTTTGGCTTTGCCCCGCCGCTTCTTGCTGGAGTTATTCTCAACAGCAAGCACAGTCTTGGGCACCACAATATCCTGCTCGGCCGATTTCAGCATCCCATGCAATTCGGCTAAGCTCTTAGTCATCCCGTGCATATGGTACTGCATAACGAACTGGTTATAGTCCTCGGGTAATGACATCAGGATCAAGTCTGCAACCAAGTCAACATCGAAGTTCACTCCCATACGCTCAAGTTCCTCAACATGAGCGCGCATGTTGAGGACGTGGGTGTTGACAGAACTGCCTCTCGGCATATCCGTCTTCACTAGAGCTTTTAGCGTCTTGTACTTTTCAGTACGCGCTAGCTCCTGAAACATGGTCTTGAGCTGTTCGATCATATCAAACACGATCTTCCCATCAAACTGCCTCTGCAGATTGGGGGCCATGCTTCCCAACATGAGACAAGAGATCTCATTGTCGTC
>NW_010965533.1:60891-61116 GCF_000463585.1 Tarenaya hassleriana
AGTTCCTCATTCCCAGTCACGAGAAATCCATATCTCGTTGGCTCTTGGCGAATCCTGCCTGATCTCCGAGGTTCACTCATCAAAGGTTGACTCACTACCGGCAGTGAAACAGGTTGAACACCTTCAACTTGATAACTCGGCTCAGCGTCTACTTGCTGCTCTCGAACTTCCTCAAGTTCGATCCTACTCCCACTGACTCTTTTGGAGACGAACTCTCGCTCCATA
>NW_010965533.1:63721-65295 GCF_000463585.1 Tarenaya hassleriana
CCCTCAAACTGCCTCTGCAGATTCGGGGCCATGCTTCCCAACATGAGACAGGAGATCTCATTGTCGTCAGTCTGATGCTTCTGCCAAGCATCCTTGACGGCTCTCGTGGCGTTGGCTGCAGGCTCTGGTGGTAGAGCCACTTCCAGGACGTATGACTTCTTGTCGTGCTTGAGAACTATTCTCAAGTTACGATACCAGTCTAAGAAGTTCGTCCCAGTCAATTTATCCTTCTCAAGGATAGATCGCATCGTCCAATTCGGTACGCTACCGGTTGACGCCATGTCCTACAAAAGAGACAAAACAGAACGAACAAAACAAATGCAGATTCTATTAATGATCTACTTTGATTAACTTACATGTATTCATTTACTATGGACCATCCATAAGAATGAATCACGTCTATTTGAGTTACAGTTGATTAGATTATGCAACGATTGCGTAATCGGACCTCGAAAACGGAAATTTTCGGAATCTGGACTTCGGACCGTCCGTTCTGGAAGTAGAACGAACGTTCTAGGCTGGCAGAACGTTCGGTGTCGACTTCAGAAGTCAGAACAAACGTTCCGCAATGTAGAACGGACGTTCTGTATGGACAGAACGGACGGTCCAGGACAGACCTCCTTCCGTTCCGAGCCACTCAGTATGTCACCCTTGGACTGTCCGGTCTGGCTTACCCAGAACGGACGGTCTAGGGTAGGCCTCCGTGATCAGATCACGTTTCCCCGCGTTCTCGTCCCCGATCAGACCCGAAACTGATCCGAATTCTTCTGTACACCCAAAATTCGAACTCCTGCACTCTATGCAACATGAAACATGCAATCTACACTAGATTCAATCATCAAACATGCATAGATTTCAAAGCAAACATGGATTCAAACAATTCAAATCCTAAAACGTGTGTGATCGGGTTCTACGAAATCAAAACAGAGCAACCAGGCTCTGATACCACTGTTGGGTTTCCTGGGATCTCTAGAGCGAATCCTATTCCTAAGAGATCGATTCTAGGGTTTGCGCAGCGGATATAAAACAAAAATTTAATAAACCCTAGAACCATGCTTCTAATGAATCGTAGAAACGTTAGAACGCTTACCTCAATCGATCCGGGGCCTGTATCAACTGAAGAATTCGTCCGATCACGAAAGGCAGGAAGATTACCTCGCCCTCTACACGTATCCACACCTCGGGATGGATTCCAACGATTGGAACTTGTCTGCTAGGACTCGAATCTCTATTCGGTTTATGCACTTCGAGAAAACGAGACTTAGAACTTGTTGAGCTTTTTGGATCTCAACAAAAACTCTCCAAGAACTACAAAAATCGGCTGCCCAAAGTCTCCTCCTTCATTAGGGTTTTAATCTCCTTCTTATAAAGTGATTTTTCCCTAATTTCGGTTCAATTACGAAAATACCCAGAGCCCAGAACGGACGGTCCAGAAATGCACGTGGACCGTCCGTTCCATAAGCAGAACGGACGGTCTGCGTTAGTGGATCCTCCGCTCCCGCCCTTCTGGAACGAACAGACCGCGCACTCTGGACCGTCGGGTATGGACTTGGTGGACCGTCCGTTCTGGACTT
>NW_010965533.1:65347-91786 GCF_000463585.1 Tarenaya hassleriana
CTATTTCGGATATACAAGTCATAGACGGTCTCTAGCAAGACATTATGACTACCTATCTCGAATAGAGTTTGTTCGTGATCTTACGAACGTCAGTGATGGTTCCGGTTGATGATCCTTTTGTATCGTGATATCATATGTCGAACATAAGGCATGGACAAGCCAAGCCACCTTATCTGATTCGACTGCTTTCTCGTTCACTGAGTTCGACTGTCTGAAATAGACGACGTTCGTCTATAGTGCGGCCACACATTTCTACAGTCTCGCTCACACGAGGGGCCCAGTGATATCTCTCTCTTTTACGAGAGGTACAAATCTCGTCTTGACTATCTACAATCCAGCACATGATTCGTTTCGTACCTGATACACGGCTTTATAGTTCTCCTGTTACGCAGAACGTTTGACATATTCAAAGCACGCAACTCCTCATGTTGGATTCCGTAGATATCTCAGGTCTTAGGATTCAATCATGGAATCGTCGTATGAGATTCAAGTCATGACGCTAGTCCATGTGACAATCTCATGCGGGTCAATCCAGTATTCTGTTCTTCAACGAATACCTATGACAGTGATCGTATCTAATACCTATGATCATCTCTATGATCATCAATCACACATCATACTAGTCTTATTATGTCGTTATTCCCATAACGACACAAGAGTAGGGAGTTTAGTATCATTCATAATGATACATGGATTTCATAACAGATCTAGTATGCAAGAACATGTAATGAATCAAATACTCTCATAAAACCATAGAAAGTATCAATACATCAAATGTATCTAAAGAAAGCTCATAAACAGTACATCATAGAGCACTAAACCAACACAGTCCGCCACCCTGGACCGTCCGGTCTAGCTTACTTAGAACGGACGGTCTAGGGTTTGTCCCCGTGATAAGATCACGTTCTCCGGCGTTCTCAGCCCCGATCAGACCCAAACCGATCTGAATTCACCTGTGGACCCAAAATTCGAACTCCTGCACTCTATGCAACATGAAACATGCAATCTACCATAGATTCAATCATCAAACATGCATAGATATTAAAGCAAACATGGATTCAAACAATTCAAATCCTAAAACGTGCGTGATCGGGTTCTACGAAATCAAAACAGAGCAACCAGGCTCTGATACCACTGTTGGATTTCCTGGGATCTCTAGAGCGAATCCTATTCCTAAGAGATCGATTCTAGGGTTTGCGCAGCGGATATAAAACAAAAATTTAATAAACCCTAGAACCATGCTTCTAATGAATCGTAGAAACGTTAGAACGCTTACCTCAATCGATCCGGGGCTTGTATCAACTGAAGAATTCGTCCGATCACGAAAGGCATGATGATTACCTCGCCCTCTACACGTATCCACACCTCGGGATGGATTCCAACGATTGGAACTTGTCTGCTAGGACTCGAATCTCTATTCGATATGTGGCTTCGAGAAAAACGGACTTTGATCACACTCTCAACCTCTTGGATCTCACCAAAAGTCTCTGTCAAGTGTTCTAAAGTCGGCTATCTATATTAGGGTTTTTAATCTCCTTCTTATAAAGTGATTTAACCCTAATTTCGGTTTAATTGTCGGAAAAACCGGAACCTGGAACGGACGGTCCGGAATTGCACGTGGAGCACGTAGAATGGACGGTCTGCTCACGTGGACCGTCCGTTCCAGACTTTCTGGAACAAACAGTCCGTTCTGGACCGTCGGGTCTGGCACGGCGGACCGTCCGTTCTGGATTTCTGGTCCGTCCGTTCCAAACTCTTCCGTCTTGGTTTTTCTATCGTTTTCTCGTGCGTTTTGTCCTTCCCTGCGTGTGTGACCCTGTAGGCTCATTTGATATAGCAGTATAACCCGAAATCTCTATTTCGGATATACAAGTCATAGGCGGTCTCTAGCAAGACACTATGACTACCTATCTCGAATAGAGTTTGTTCGTGATCTTTACGAACGCCAGAGATGATTCCGGTTGATGATCCTTTTGTATCATGATATCATTTGTCGAACATAAGGCATGGACAAGCCACCTTATCTGATTCGACTGCTTTCTCGTTCACTGAGTTCGACTGTCTGAAATAGACGACGTTCATCTATAGTGCGGCCACACATTTCTACAGTCTCGCTCACACGAGGGGCCCAGCGATATCTCTCTCTTTTACGAGAGGTACAAATCCCATCTTGACTATCTACAATCCAGCACATGATTCGTTTCGTACCTGATACACGCCTTTATAGTCTTCCTGTTACGCAGGACGTTTGACGTATTCAAAGCACGCAACTCCTCATGTTGGATTCCGTAGATATCTCAGGTCTTAGGATCCAATCATGGAACCGCCATATGAGATTCAAGTCATGACGCTAGTCCATGTGACAATCTCATGCGGGTCAATCCAGTATTCCGTTCTCCAACGAATATCTATGACTGTGATTGTATCCAATACCTATGATCAACGCTATGATCATCAATCACACATCATACTAGTCTTTTTATGTCGTTATTCCCATAACGACACAAGACTAGGGAGTTTAGTATCATTCATAGTGATACACGGATATCATAACAGATCTAGTATGCAAGAACATGTAATGAATCAAATACTCTCATAAAACCCATAGAAAGTATGAATACATCAAATGTATCTAAATAAAGCTCATAAATAGTACATCATAGAGCACTAAACCAACATGGTGCTCCGAATGTGTCGGTGGTGCAGGTGGCTCGTCGTATGCCTCCTCCTCTAGATCGGATCGTTGTCCAGGTGTGAGGTCTAGTAGGAGCCCCTCTAGAGTGATGGGTGGCAGATGTGTGTTCGGCAGAAGGAGGCGCCTCTTGATGTTGCTGCCGCGCTCGTAGTACAACCAGTAAGTTCGGCGACCCTAAATATCGACGGAGGACTTCTGTCGCAACACTTCGATGTTCAGAGTGGAGGAAAGGCTGCATCGGGTCCTCTCGTATCTGCCAACGTTGACTCCCACTCGTCTAGCAATCCGGGTGATCATACCTCCGACGAACACTTCGTCTCCAGAGTCTGCCTGCTGGATCAAGTATAGGTGGAGTGCTACTCGGGAGGCTAGGTCAACGCGAGACATTCCCCAGTCAGACCCATCGTAAAGTGGACTCAGGGCATGTCGGATGAACTGTAACTCCGTCTGGGATACTGACCCCGGATCTTTCCTAGCAAACAGGGTGTTAGCTAGGATCATATGAAAATACCTGACTGCAGGGTGTCAGATCCATGTAGACTTCATACGACTGGGTATGTAGTCGCGGGATCCTATCTCTGACCAGAACTGTCGTTGTATGGATCCGCTCACGGATGGAAGCTCGGCCGTCTCCCTGGGTGTAACACCGAGGATCTCACATAACTGAGCCATGATGAGGTGGTAATGACGCTCGACTATCCAGAAGGCCATGTAAGCTCGGTGGGTGTCGCCGTCCTGAGGAATGTACAGGCGGTATGATGCTAGAAATTCCGTCGTCAGCTGCCTATATGTCGATTTACGAGCCTCAAGGATGCTGACTACGATCGTCGGAGGAGTCAGGGTCATCACTGCGTTCGCCCGTGGTTGGAAAGGAGCAAGAGGGGGAATGTGATCCTCGCGTACGTCGGATGCTCTAGATCTGGTCTTGCGGGTGGCCATCTGAAACTCAAGACAAAGACAGGTGAGTGCGACCGGGATCGCAAATACGCGTGGGAAACAGCCCGGATATCGCACAGATAACTGACTCGGCCGAGTCAAGACTGCCAGGGCCAAGTTAGAACGTGATGTCGATGTAATGGGTGTTGACTCGGTCGAGTCAAAACGTGACTCGGACCGAGTCAGAACATGCTCGTCACTTGAACTTCGCGTGTTGCCTTGGTCGAGTCAAAACCTTGACTCAGACCGAGTCAGAACGCTGTTCGTTCCGCCGTTCGAAAATCTGCACAAAAAACTCCCGAAATCGCCGAAAACAACCGAAAAAACTCATGGATAATCAAGAATAGGCATGTATGTGCAAAGATATGTGTCCTAATCACTCAAAAACTCATAAAAACTTTCCGATTTGGTGAAAATCATAAATCTCGCTCTTAACCCAAAAATCTGTCCCAAATCTGGAATAAATATGCGTAAATCTTGGCGAAATAGTATGAATTGTCAATAATCTGCAAAATATAAGTGAGCGGACATACCGTACGGATTTAGACTGTGAAATCGGTGGAGGCGACTCAGGGTGACAAAGACCGAGTGAAGAGCGTGTTTTCGCGAAAAGGGAAGAAAATGGGGAAGAAAACGGCTGAGTGGAATAAGTAGGGTTTCGAAACTCTGACTCGGACCGAGTCAACACTTGACTCGATTGAGGCAGTTTACCTTATGTCGATTCATCCTTCGCGAGTTGACTCGGTTGAGTCAACACTTGACTCGGACCGAGTCAGAACTCTGTGACACGATCTATACTCCATTTCTGCGCTCGACGACTTGCGAATCAAGTTCTATGTCCCTGTACCCGAGGGAAAACACCATGTAGGCTCCCAAATCCAAAAAGAAAAGTCTAAAACCCAATTAACATCTCAGAAACAAAACAAAAACCCCGGGTTACCCCCCGAGAAGCGCTTCTTTATGGCCATTAGCTAGACCGTGCGTGAACTCAGGCTGATGGTGGTATTGTGAGAGGAAGAACGCCTCTCTCACATGCAGGGTCGGCCGTGTTATACAGCTTCGACACGTTGTGCATTTACCTTGAACGTACCACTCGTGCCGTTATACAGCTCAATTGCGCCGTGGTCGTAAACTCGATGGATCTTGAATGGACTGGACCACTTAGACTTCAGCTTACCTGGAAACAATCGCAAATGAGAGTTGAAGAGAAGGACAAGATCACCTGAGTGAAATGATCACTGAATGATGTGTCGATCGTGCCATTTCTTCGCTCTCTCCTTGTAGATTTTCGCGTTCTGATACGCGTTAAGTCTGATTTCTTCGAGATGGTGAAGTTGGAGCTCACGTTTCTCTGCAACAGTCTTCATTTCATAGTTGAGCGCCTTGATTGCCCAATACGCTTTGTGCTCGAGCTCAACCGGTAGATGACATGCTTTGCCATAGACTAATTGGAACGGAGTCATACCAATCGGCGTTTTGAAAGTCGTTCAGTAAGCCCATACCGCATCGTCTAGCTTCTGTGACCAATCCTTCCGTGATTTAGCGACATTCTTCTCCAGAATGGACTTGATCTCCCAATTAGAAATCTCCACCTGTCCACTAGTCTGAGGATGATACGGAGTAGCAATCCGATGATGAACCCCGTACGTCTTCAGTAGTGTCTCGATGATCCGGTTGACAAAGTGTGTGCCGCCATCGCTAATCACAACACGAGGAACACCAAAACGTGGAAAAATAATCTGTCTAAATAGCCTAACCACAGTCTTAGCATCATTCCTCGCGCTAGCCAATACCTCTACCCACTTAGTCACATAATCAACCGCAACTAAGATATACACGTTCCCACAAGATGATGGGAAAGGTCCCATAAAGTCTATGCCCCAAACATCAAAAGGTTCCACTTCTAGAATATAATTCTGAGGCGTCTCATGGCGTCTATAAATGTTACCTGTGCGCTGGCAAGAATCACATGAGGCGACATACCTATGGACATCCTTGAACATCGTAGGCCAATAGAATCCCGCTTGTAGAATCTTTGTTGTGGTCTTCGAAGCGGCGAAATGACCTGCATAATCAGAAGAGTGGCAATGGAAAATTACCTGTTGCACTTCTTCCTCGGGAATGCATCGTCTGAACATCCCATCCGTACCACGCTTGAACAAGAACGAATCGTCCCAAAAATAATCTCGTACGTCATGGAGGAACTTCTTCCTTCCATTATAGTTAAGTTCGGACGGGATCACTCGAGAGACCAGATAGTTCACGTAGTCTGCGTACCATGGGTCTTCGTGTCGGGTAGTGACTGCCATAATCTGTTCCTCTCGCAAAGAATTATCGATCGGGAGAGGATCGGGTATCGCAAGGCGTGAAAGGTGGTCTGCAACTGTGTTCTCCGTGCCTTTGCGATCCCGAATCTCGACGTCAAACTCTTGTATGAGTAGCATCCATCGAATCAGTCGAGGTTTGGTGTCTTTCTTCGTCAGCAAGTACTTCAAAGCCGCGTGGTCTGAGTATACGATTATCTTCCGTCCCACCAAGTACGACCTGAACTTCTCAAAAGCAAACACCACAGCAAGTAACTATTTCTCAGTAGTAGTGTAATTTACCCGCGCATTATCAAGAGTCCGACTCGCATAGTAGATGGCGTGGTGTTTGTCATCTTTCTTCTGTCTTTCTTCGTCAGCAAGTACTTCAAAGCCGCGTGGTCTGAGTATACGATTATCTTCCGTCCCACCAAGTACGACCTGAACTTCTCAAAAGCAAACACCACAGCAAGTAACTATTTCTCAGTAGTAGTGTAATTTACCCGCGCATTATCAAGAGTCCGACTCGCATAGTAGATGGCGTGGTGTTTGTCATCTTTCTTCTACCCCAACACCGCTCCAACCGCATAATCGCTAGCATCGCACATCAGCTCAAACGGTAGAGTCCAATCGGGGGGCTGTATGATCGGTGGTGAGATCAGAGCTGCCTTCAAAGTCTGAAAGGCCTTCGAGCATTCTGTAGTGAACCTGAATGGTACATCTTTCGCCAACAGCTCGGTAAGTGGTCTAGAGATCTTGGAGAAGTCCTTGATGAACCGCCGATAAAATCCCGCATGTCCTAGAAAACTGCGGATGCCTTTGACGTTCACTGGCGGTGGTAGCTTCTCAATAACCTCTATCTTCGCTCTGTCTACCTCGATTCCCCTAGAAGACACCTTATGTCCTAAAACAATCCCTTCTTGCACCATGAAGTGACACTTCTCCCAGTTAAGGACTAAGTTGGCCGCTGCACACCTGTCTAAAACGCGATGCATATTGACCAAACAAACGTCAAATGAGGGTCCATGGACAGAGAAATCGTCCATGAACACCTCCATAATATCCTTAATCACATCAGAAAATATAGCAGTCATGCATCTCTGAAAAGTGGCAGGTGCATTACATAATCCAAAGGGCATACGACGATAAGCAAACGTGCTTCTTGGGTACAACCTGCACAGGACTCACCCACGTACTATCCGAAATAGGGTATATAATACCCGCATCTAACAGCTTTATGACCTCCTTCCTAACTACCTCTTTCATCGTCGGATTCAATCTACGTTGATGCTCAACTGAGGATTTCGACTCATCATCCAAGTGGATACGATGCATGCATAACGAAGGGCTAAGTCCCTTAATATCATCTAAAGTATATCCAAGAACACCCCTATAACGTCTAAGCAAATCACTCAATTGTTCCACCTGGGGTTCTAGCAATGCAGCATTCACTATAATCGGATAAGTCGAGTTAGGTCCAAGGAAAACATACCTGAGCCCTTCGGGTAAGGGCTTCATCTCCACCTTCGGGGCGTTCTCTAAACTCCAATCAACTTTATTCAGCGTCCCCGTGCTCAGTGGTGACTCTCTGGGCTCTAGAACGTCTTTAGCAGTCGTCGTGGAGGGTTCAAAGACGTTCTGGGCTTGCTCAGGGTCGGTGGTGAAAATTGGCTCGCTCAGAGAACTGACTCGGTCCGAGTCAGAACGGAAGGAGGTCGAGTCAACACTTGACTCGGTCAAGTTAGAACTATACGACACCGAGTCTGAGGCTAACAGAGTTTCTGAGTCTTCCAGCGATCTGACTCAGTCCGAGTCAAGAACTGACTCGGTCGAGTCAGAATACAGAAGCTCGAATTTCTCCTCGGTTTCATCGTCTAACGCCTGTGTGAGCTCCCGAATATCCTCCCAATTGCTGTATATACTCGCATCTGTTGCCAGGAGGGATATTTCAAGTGGATTAATGTCTCGGAACTGATCGAAGACTTCCTGCGTCAAGATCTCGTGTACATCAACATAACACGTTGAATCGGTAGTGGATGGCTGCTTCATATTGTGATCTAAGGTGAACTCAACAGTCTCGTCAACTATCTTCATGGTAAGACGACCAGCTCGGACGTGTACAACCGCATCAGCCGTGTTCAGAAACGGTCGACCCAAAATAATCGGTATCTTCGAGTCTTCATCCATGTCTAAGACAACAAAATCAACGGGGACATAATAATCTCCGACTTTCAAAGGAACGTCCGCGAGAATACCTGCGGGATACTTAACAGATCGATCCGCTAGCTGTAGCGCCATCCGTGTCGGCTTAAGCTCACCAATATTACGCTTCTTGTAAATGGACAACGGTAGTAAACTGACGCTAGCACCAAGGTCGCACAATGCACGGTCTTTTGCAATGTTTCCGATTTTGCAAGGAATCGAAAAACTACCAGGATCTGATCTCTTCCATGGCAACTCATGCTGTAGAATCGCATCGCTCACCTCTGTGCTCAAGGCTGCTATCTCCTTCCCAATTACCCTCTTCTTGGTCAAGATGTCTTTCAGAAACTTCGAATAAGAGGGTATCTGCAGCATAGCCTCATAGAACGGTATAGTAACCTCTAGCTTCTGAAGCATATCAGCAAATCTCGAGAACTGTGTATCCTCAACATGCTTCTTCAATCGAGAAGGAAAAGGAACGGGTGGTACCTTAGGTGGAGGAGCGACATATGGCGTTTCGGCTTCCTCTGCATTCACCCGAGGTGTCTCATCTGCTATGGCTTTTCCTTTCTCTTCGGCAGTGTATCTAGACGTCGTCCCTTTTTCCGTAAGGACTGTCTCTGGCAGATTCTTTCCACTGTCGCCCCTTTTTCCACAGGGACTGTCTCTGGCAGATTCTTTCCACTCCTCAGCTCAACAGTGTTGACATGCTCTCGTGGATTTGGCTCGGGCTTCCTAGGAAATGTGCCCTGCTGCCTAGAGGGTTGTGATGCAAGCTGTGCGATCTGTGTATCCACTAGCTTCATATGTGCATCCATCCCGTCAAGTCTCCTCTCAAAGGTGTCTTGCCTTGCCCTTGTGCTCTGTACCTCGGTTATCAGCTCCGTAAATGATGTCTTCTGATCGAGCATTAGTTGGGCAATCATCGTCTTGATATCTGCTTCTTCATTCTTTGTCGGTGGAGGAGCTCGATAACCCTAATTCTGCTGCCCGTATCCTGGATTCTGTTGCGCATATCCCTGATTCTGCCCCGTAAAACGTGGCTGAGTGAAGCCCGGGGGATTCTGAGGGATTCTGGAAATGCCCTATTGCTGTGCATTCAATGCTCTGCTCGGGTTTTCGTAGGAGAAACCAGGATGGTTCCTAGGCGCGTTCGGGTTGTAGAGATTAGAAGGATTCTGGTACTGATTCCTTCCAATGTAGTTGATGTCCTCAACCGGTTCTTCCTCTGATGTGGCCTGATCAACCAGAAACATACCAGGCTGGACTTTCTGCGGGATAGACGTATTCTTGAGTCCCATATGCTGCTTGATCGCCGATAAATCAGCCATGACTGCCTTCAAAGCAGCGGACTCGCCCAAATCTACCCGTCCGGTAGAGCGTCTGATGTTGTCTCCTGACATCCCTCTTGCTTTGGCCATCTTCGCAATCTGCATCTCTAGGGTGTCAAAGGGAATGTCGTATACACTCCCTCCACAAGTTGCATCCATCCATGCTCTAGTATCATCTCTCAGTCCGTGGATAAACGTGGAAAGCAACATTCGCTTATCCATGCCGTGGTGTGGACAAAGGCGGTGATAGCCTTTGAACCTCTCCCATGCGTCGTATAGACTCTCATCACTCTCTTGAGTGAAGCTGTGCATGGCTCTCTGTGCAGCTCGGGTCTTCTCTGGGGAGTAGTATCTCGCCATGAATTGCTCCTCTAGCTCCTCCCATGTCGTAATCGAGTTTGGCTCAAGAGTGTAGAGCCAATCTCTTGACCGGTCCATCAGTGAAAAAGGAAAAGCCTCCAAATATACATCCTCGATGGTCATTCCTCGTGGCTTCCTAACTGATCTGCACAACATCTTAAACTGAGTCAAGTGAGCAATGGGATCCTCTGTAGGCCGCCCTCTGAAACTCGCCTGACTGAACATCGTGAGGCACCGTGGTGGTAGCTCGAAACTGTCTATGGGCGGTCTATTGATGCAAGATAGGAGTTGGGTGTGCTTCGGTGCAGTGTAAGAACCCAAAGTCTCCTCTACAACGTAGGTAGCCTCGCCCTCGGTCTGTTGATCAAAGAGCGGATTCATGTGCTCTTGATTCTCTTGATGCTCCTCATCATGAACCGCACGGTCGTGCAAACTACTTGACCTCGACATAGCTTCTCTTCTCTGCTGATTTCGGATGTCTCTCAAGGTACGCTCAATCTCTGGATCGTAGACTAGGTCTTCTCTCCGAGTAGAGCTCCATGTCATGCACTAGAACCCTGCAAACCGCAAAGAAAAAGAAGAACTCGAGACCAAGTGAATCCACAAAAACCAAGGAAAGAAAAACAAAAAGAAAAAGATAAAGAAAACAAGCAAAGGTCTAGAATCGATAAAGACCTAGAAATAGGCTAACCAATCGCCGGCAACGGCGCCAAAAACTTGATACGTGTGTACCGTGATGCGCACGCACCGAGTTATATATATTACCCGATTCGTACCACTATCCGCAAGTATACGGTAGTTGTAGTAACGGGGTCGAACACGAGGACTAGGTTGTATTAGTCTATCCCTAAGCTAGATTGATGGTCAAATAAAAATGTGATTTGTGATGGGTATCGGAATGAAATTTCGCAAATAAAATTAACGGGGTTGCAAACCATGATTCTAGGCGTTGTGGATTTGGGATCCCTCAAGACTTGCATGGACGGTTGATGATACTACAATATCTACGGGTTTATCTTCCAAATGGGGGTTTCAAGCACTTCATCTAGAGTTTGTCTCTCCCGAGCTTAAACTCACTACCTAGAGAATCGATTTACCCATTTCCCAATGATCTAAATGATCTCTAGATGCATTAATGTACCCTATCATGAACCCTAAGCAAGTTAAGCCATCTCCCAATGTGAATAACTTACTCATTTGATGTTTGGTTCCAAACATCATCCCCATATCCCTATGATCAATGTGTTCTAACATCACACCAACTAAGATTTCGCCAAAGTTGATAGCATTAAGCACAAAACATCAAACCCATGGAAGAAAACTCATAAACATCATAGGTTAAGCATAGGTATCCATACAAAAGTGGGGATCCCTCACCCACAACAAAGTCACTACTTCATATCTAGGGTTTCAAAACAGAAAGCAAAATGAGAAAACATAGAAAGGGAAAAGAGAAGCTCAAGATGGTCTTCAATGGTGGTCTTCTTCTTCCCCAAGTTTCCTAGGTCTCCAAATCTCCTTTTTCACTTCTCCAAGGTGTTTTTCTTCAAGTTGGTCGAGTACCCCTTCTCTCTCCTCAAACTCCCTCTTTTTTGCAAGTGCAGCAGCTAGGTTTCTCCTCAAAAATCGGGCTTTTCCTTTTTGGGCCGGATTTAATAACGGGCGGTCGCTCACTTTTTCTTCACGGTCGCTCATTTTCGTCTTCAGGTTCACCCGTTTTTCTGATTCCGGGCGACCGCTCGTTTGTTTGAGCGACCGCTCGTCCTTCACAGCGCACGGTCGACCGCCTGATTTCTTGAGCGACCGCCTGTTCCCGTAATCTCGGCGTCGAGCGACCGCTCGTTTAAATGGGCGGGCCGCCCATTTTTTCTGAGCAAATTCTCGGGATGAATTCCGCCAATGGGCGACCGCTCGGCAGAATGAGCGGGCCGCCCATTTTTTCTGAGCCTTCCGGTCTTCTCGATTCTGCTCCTTTTCCGTGCCTTGTGCGTGAATGTCCTCGTTTGATCATCCTGCATGAAAAATGGAGAAAATAATCCTACCCAAGACCATCTAACGTCCTATTATGCCTAAAGTATGTGCAAAGTGTGATGTAGGACGTTAGAAAAACCGGTGAAAATCCCATGTGATCAAATCCCCCCAGACTTGAGGTTTGCTCGTCCTCGAGTAAGTGTGTAGTTATGAAACTATCCAGGGGTGATAAAATATAATCAGAAAACAAATGGGGTTTGAAGTAGATTGGTGGTACGGGTTAGAGTCGCTGTGAATGAAATCGGGTTTGGTGTACTCTATCTTCTACAACATTCAAACGAAAGTTTATCAATGGGATTTCTATTGTTTCCCGCAACCTAAAATGGAATATCTCTTACTTGCCGAGCATGTCTCCTAAACACATCCCAATCGAGGTCTCTATTGGGTTTGGCCTACACTTTCACTATTTTTCTTCGCCCTACCTCTTTCCTTTTTATTCTTGTTTTTGCATTCCTTTTCTTTTTCTTTCTTTTTCCTTTTCGTGCAATCCCGGGATTCTAGGACGTTGGAATTTGACAAGTGTCACTTCTCTTTTTTTTTTCTTTTTCTTGTCCCACAACTTAGATCCGAGCCCTCATTTTCGACGCACTCATGTCCCCTAATGATTTTCATTAACGAGATGATGACAGAGGAGTGTCGGGTTGCATCGTATTTTATAGGGTTTGTTGCTTTCTATAGGCTTCATAACTTAGAGATCAAAGGGTGGTTCTTAGAGAGACGTTTCATGCTTGGTTCGTAACTTCTACTCCATCTAGACTTTAGGAGACAAAATCATCCCACGTAACATCCATTCGCTCTAGGGTTGGATCAGCTATTTCTACCTCACCCGACAATCCATTCGGCTCTTTAGATAAATCTAAACTTAGCTCCTAGAACCTCACCAAACCAATCCTTACTCTATACCCCCACATTGTTATCCGGCCAAATTTTCGAGAGGAAAACCTTATGCAAGTGTGTGTGGGTGGTCCTAGATCTATATGCACATATGCAACCTATTAGTGGCGATTCATGCAAGTATGTACAAAATGCAAGACTTGTTTTTTTTTCGATGGATATGGAATGCATGATTCTAAGTGCAATTGATGCATGATGTGTAGGGTTCATGGGTACGATATATGTTAGTGTCACTCCTCCCCCCAGACTTGAATCAAACACCGTCCACGGTGTTGACTCTCGTCTAGTGGAGAGTTTTCAAAGAGAAATAAGGAATGAATGGAATGAGGGGATGATTGCGTTACCTTTTTCGATGAGGCGGAATCGCATTCCAATATCTCTTTTGCGCTTATCGAGAGCCCATGAAGCCTATGCAATGTTAGGGAACTACAGTGCAATGCGATGTTAGCTGAAATGATTGCAAGGGGTGAGGGTGAAGAGGGAGGATCAAGCGAGCCTTTAGCAGGACCCGTGAGATGAGTATCCTTGGTCGAATTCCGTGCCAATATCCGTCTGGACTTCGAATTTGATGCCTTCTTTGGTGAGAGGAGGTAGTATAAAGTAGGCCATGTTGAATGATCGAAACCTACTCTCGACGACTACGAACCTCCATAAGATGTCTCCGTTCTGTTCTTTGACTAGGCCATTTTCCATGAGATGAATGAAGTTGATTGTGTCTCCATGAATGGCGTCGTCTATGTATGGTCCGAGGTTGATTTCTACGCTTTCTGCAATCAAAGTGACTATACCTCCAAAACAAATTGAACCAAGATCGGAAGAGAGCACCGACTGCTAACTGCAGTGCCATTCTTGTGGGTTTTAGCTCACCAATATTCAACTTCTTGTAGATTGACAAGGGCATTAAGCTTGACTTGTGGATCTTCTCGTATAGGGCTCGATCTATCTCAATATTTCCCAACTTGCATGGTATAGAGAAACTCCCCGGATCAGACATCTTAGGGGGAAGCTCATGCTTCGTGATTGCGGCACTAATCTCGGTACTAAGAGCTATTGTTTCTTTCTCCACAACCCTTTTCTTTGTCAAAATATCTTTCAAAAACTTTGCATAGGAGGGCATTTGGAGAATTGCCTCGTGGAAGGGCATTGTGATCTCCATCTTCTTTAACATCTCCGCAAACTTCCCGAACTGGTTGTCCTCATTAAATTTCTCTAGACGAGAGGGGAAAGGAATCGGGGGTACCTTAGGTGGAGGCGGGATGTAGGCTGGTTCTTTCTCCTGTTTTTGCGCTTTAGGAATGTCTTCCTCTACCGCCTTGCCCTTTTCCTCCCTCGTCAACCCCGGAGGTACTACTTTCTCAACCATCGGGGGTGTAATCTCTAGAAGTTGTTTTCCACTCCTTAGTTCGACTGCATTGATATGCTCACGAGGGTTCACTTCGTTCTTTCCGGGAAGCATTCCTTGTTGTCTTGATGAGGAGGAGGACGCAATTTGGGCCACTTGATTGTCCAAAATCTTCAAGTGGGCTTGTACTCCCTCCAATTGCTTCTTGAATGCAACTTGCTCATTTTCAATGCTCCCAATGGATACTCCTTGTGATTTTTGACCTTGGAGGATTTGAAATAGCATATCCTTGATGTCCGGGTCTTGATCCTTGGGTTGCACTTGCTGTGGTCTATAGTTGGAATTTCCTTGGTAACCTTGGCTCCCTTGACCTTGTTGCTGGTACTTTGATTGAAAACCCGGAGGTCCTTGATTGCTCCGTTGAAAAGTGGGTTGAGGATTTAGCACGTTTGACGCGTTCTTGTAGGAGAAATTGGGATGATTCCTCAATCCCGGGTTGTATAGGTTGGATGGATGAGTGTATTGGTTTTGGCCGACATAGTTGGCCTCTTCCGCTTCTTGATCAATCATATACATACCCCGTTGAACTTGCGCTACATTGTGATCTTCCACAACAGCTACTTGTTTGGCATTCGCAAGTTGGACCTTTATCTCCGCAAGGTCGGCTAGCACCGCCTTAAGAGCTGCATTGTCACCCACATCTCCTTTCACTGAGCTTCTCCTGATGAACTCATTGGACGTGTGGCTACGTCCTTTGGCCAGTTTTGCTATTGTTGCTTCCAATTCTTGGAAAGGGATGTCATATATATCACCTCCACACGCTGCATCAATCCAAGACCGAGTATCATCCTTCAACCCATGGATAAAGATGGATAGAAAGTAGTCTCTTTCCATTCCATGGTGAGGGCACATCCTTTGATATTCCTTGAAGCGTTCCCATGCATCATGGAGATTCTCTCCATCCTCTTGCACAAAAGCAATAATCCGATTCCTCGCATGTTGAGTCTTGATAGGAGAATAGTATTGCATAAGGAACTGCTCTTCCATCTCATCCCATGTTGAGATAGAGTTTGGCTCAAGAGTGTAGAGCCAATCTCTAGCTCTCTCCGTAAGCGAGTAGGGGAAAGTTTCGAGGAATACGTCTTCAAGAGTAATTCCCGATCCCTTCTTGATTGCCTTACAGTTCATCTTGAAGTTTGTAAGGTGAGCATTCGGATCCTCGTTTGGTCTCCCCCGAAAACTCATATTGTTGAGCATTTGAATACATTGCGGTAGGAGTTCAAAATCTTCTAGAGGTCTCCGGCTGATGCATGACAGTAACTGAGTGTGCTTCGGCTGTGTGTATGTTCGAAGCGTTCTAGGGGGTGCTTGGGCTGGACCCCTTTGGGCATTGACCTCTCTCAATAACTCTTCGGCCATATCGGGTTGTTCTCTTCGTGCGTTGTTCTCTCTCAGCATTTCTTCGGCCATTCCCCACTGTCTTTGCTGTCTCCGAGCGAAGCACAATGTTCTTTCTATTTCAGGGTCGAAGATGAGTTGATCTCTACCGGTGGTACTTCTTGTCATGCACCGGAAGAGCTGCACACCAAAGAGACAAAACGAACCGAGTGTGCTGTGAAACGGTAATGACTCAAATTAATCCAAGCAAAAATCCAAGCAATGTGATCTAGCAAAAATCTAGACTAACACGAAAACGCCTAGTCCCCGGAAACGGCGCCAAAAACTTGATGCGCACGCACCGAGTTATATATATTACCCGATTCGTACCACTATCCGCAAGTATACGGTAGTTGTAGTAACGGGGTCGAACACGAGGACTAGGTTGTATTAGTCTATCCCTAAGCTAGATTGATGGTTAAATAAAAGTATGATTTGTGATGAGTGTCGAAATACAAGAAAACAAGTAAAATTAACAGGTTGTAAAACGATGGAATTGAGGCGTTGTGGGTTCGGGATCCCTCAAGAATTACATGGACGGTTGATGATGCTACAACACCTACAGGTTTATCTTCCAAAAAGGGGGGTTTCAAGCACTTCATCTAGGGTTTGTCTCTCCCGAGCTTAAACCTACTACCTAGAGAATCGATTTACCCATTTCCCAATGATCCAAATGATCTCTAGATGCATTAACATACCCCATCATGAACCCTAAGCAAGCTAAGCCATCTCCCAATGTGAATAACTCACTCATTTGATGTTTGGTTCCAAACATCATCCCCATATCCCTATGATCAATGTATTCTAACATCATACGAACTAAGATTCCTAGGTCTCCAAATCTCCTTTTTCACTTCTCCAAGGTGTTTTTCTTCAAGTTGGTCGAGTCCCCCTTCTCTCTCCTCAAACTCCCTCTTTTTTGCAAGTGCAGCAGCTAGGTTTCTCCTCAAAAATCGGGCTTTTCCTTTTTGGGCGGGATTTAATAACGGACGGTCGCTCACTTTTTCTTCAGGGTCGCTCGTTTTCGTCTTCAGGGTCGCCCGTTTTTCTGATTCCGGGTGACCGCTCGTTTGTTTGAGCGACCGCTCGTCCTTCACAGCGCACGGTCGACCGCCTGATTTCTTGAGCGACCGCCTGTTCCCATAATCTCGGCGTCGAGCGACCGCTCGTTTAAATGGGCGGGCCGCCCATTTTTTCTGAGCAAATTCTCGGGATGAATTCCGCCAATGGGCGACCGCTCGGCAGAATGAGCGGGCCGCCCATTTTTTCTGAGCCTTCCGGGTCTTCTCGATTCTTCTCTTTTTCCGTGCCTTGTGCGTGAATGTCCTCGTTTGATCATCCTGCATAAAAAATAGAGAAAAGAATCCTACCCAAGACCATCTAACGTCTTATTATGCCTAAGGTATGTGCAAAGTGTGATGTAGGATGTTAGAAAAACCGGTGAAAATCCCGTGTGATCATACCGATTCTAAAATCTATAACCCGATTCACAACTCACCGCAAGGATACGGATCGTCGTAACATGGGGTCGAACACAAGGACCGGTTGCTAAATCTAAATCCTAATCGAAACTAAATCAAAGCAAGCAAGTAGAAGTGATGGTGGAAGTATATGGAAAGAATAGAAAATAAGGAAATAAAGCAATAAAGACGAGTAAGCTAGCAATCTAAGATGACTGTGGGTGTCGGGACCGTATTCGCGTGTATGGGTATATGCTAAACATGCGAGAATCACGATATTGAATCTGTATTCGGGAATTATCAAACAACAAAGATAGAGAAATCACCTCCCGGCATATAACTCACTATCTAAAGTTCTCTAAATCCATATCCCTATGTGATTTATCAAACTAGATACATGAAGAACACTATCATCAACCCTAGATCGATCAAACCATATTCCTATGTGAATAATACGATCTATTCTATCGATTTCGATCCGAAACTAAACCCATATTCCTATGTAGTTCAGAATCTGAAATAATTGGCCAAGGGGTCAGCAAACACCAATCGAATAAAGCACAAATCGATAAAACCGAAACAAATCCAAATCGCAACCAAGTTAGGGTTCAAACATACCCAAAACACAAACGAATCCCTAACCCACAGCCGTAGATCTACTCATGGTTCATGGAAAAACACTGAGCAAAACCAGAAACAGAAAGAAAAGAGGGAGAAGAAAGACTCATGTCGACAGCAAGCGATCTTCACGTTCCAGTTCTCCTTCTTCTTCCCGAAATCCCGTTTTTCTCCTATTTTTCTCACCAAAGCTCTCCAAAAGTCTGTATAAAGTCTGTCCCCTCTTCTTGGACATCTGTAGACACTTTTTATAAACCCTAGGCGCCGCTCCCGAAGTCCTACTCCCGTTCAAACTCTGAAAATTCGAATCTGGGCTTTTTCTGGGTTTTGACTCGGACCGAGTCAGTACTCTGACTCGACCGAGTCAAAACGGGACTCATAACAATTCGGCCCAGCCTAATCTTCTGACTCGGGCATTCTGACTCGGGGTAATCTGACTCAGACGTTCTGACTCGGTCTCTTCGTAACAAGCTTGAATTGGGCCATTTTCAGCATGTTGACTCGGCCCAATTTCCGTTGTTGACTCCGGCCGAATCAAGAGGGGAAGTTCTTGATGTATTTCATCCCTTTAGCTTCAGATTGCTTCCGTTTTGGTCCAAATCGCGTCCGAGACCTGTAATCCTATAAAAACACAACCAAACCGAGTTTCGTGGCCTAACACGCCTATAATGCCTACAAATGAATATGATCGTCGTCTAAATCCTATAAAAACGTCCTGGAAATATAGAGAGAATTAGGAGTTATCAACGTTCAACCTGTTTCACTGCCAGTTGTGATTCAACCTTCGACTAGTGAACCTCGGAGATCAGGCAGGATTCGCCAAGAGCCTGTGAGATACGGATTTCTCGTGAGTGGGAATGAGGAGCTCATATTATTAGAATATGATGGGCCTTCCACATATCTGGAGGCTATGGCGAGTCCTGATTCCGAGAAATGGCGCGAGGCTATGAAGTCCGAGATGCAATCCATGTCAGACAACCAAGTATGGACTCTGGTTGATGCATCTGAAGGGATAAAACCCATCGGATGCAAGTGGATCTTCAAGAAGAAGACCGACATGGATGGCAACGTGCACACGTATAAAGCACGACTTGTGGCGAAAGGATTCCGTCAAATTCATGGTATTGACTATGATGAGACCTTTTCGCCCGTACTTATATTGAAGTCCATCAAGATCCTACTTGCCATAGCCGCATATTACGACTATGAGATATGGCAAATGGATGTTAAAACCGCGTTCCTTAACGGGAACTTGACCGAGGATGTGTACATGACACAACCCGAAGGTTTTGTCGATCCAAGGAACCCGAGGATGGTGTGCAAGCTTCAAAGGTCCATTTATGGACTGAAGCAGGCTTCGAGGAGCTGGAATCTTCGCTTTGATGATACAATCAAAAGGTTTGGTTTCTCACAGAACGAAGACGGGGTGTTTACAAGAAGGTCAGTGGGGGCACAGTTGTATTTCTAGTGTTGTACGTGGATGACATTCTCTTTATAGGGAATGACGTTCCTACTTTGCAAGATGTTAAGTCTTGGCTAGGAATGCAGTTTTGTATGAAGAACATAGGAGAAGCGGCCTATATTCTAGGCATAAAGATCTATAGAGATAGATCGAGGCAACTTCTATGATTGAGTCAGAGTACTTACATCGATAAGGTCTTGAAACGGTTCAAGATGCAAGATTCCAAGAAAGGAACCTTACCGATGAGCAGTGGCACAATTCTCTGCAAGAGTCAGTGTCCTATGACACCTGATGAGCGAGAACGCATGGACCGGATTCCATATGCTTCGGCAATTGGATCCATCATGTATGCCATGCTTTGTACTCGACCGGATGTATCCTATGCGTTGAGCATTACGAGTAGATACCAGTAAGATCCAAGTGAGTCACACTGGATCGCCGTCAAGAACATCCCGAAGTACTTGAGAAGAACTAAGGATGTGTTCTTGGTGTACGGTGGGTCGGAAGACGAGCTCGCTGTAAGGGGTTACACCGATGCTAAACCCGAATGACTACAGATTGCAGTCTGGCTATGTTTTCTGCTTGAACGGAGGCGCTGTTAGCTGGAAGAGTTCTAAGCAAGTGACCGTTGCAGATTCTACTACAGAAGCTGAGTATATTGCAGCGTCGGACGCAGCAAAGGAAGCTGTTTGGATCAGGAAGTTTGTTGGCGACTTGGGTGTCATTTCTAGTGTTGAAAGCCTCATTGCTCTGTATTGTGACAACAATGGAGCGATCGTACAAGCGAAAGAACCTAGATCCCATCAACGATCCAAATACATACTCAGACGATTTCACCTTATCAGGGATATCATAGACAGAGGAGACGTACATATTTGCAGAGTGTCGACAGATAACAACATTGCCGATCCGTTGACGAAGCCTCTCCCTTCGTCGAAGCATGAGGGTCATGTTAGGGATATGGCCATTAGATGTTTAGCAGTCCATGATTACAGCAAGTGGGAGATTGTTGGTTTAGTGCTCTATGATTTACTGTTATGCAAGCTTTATTTAGATACATTTGATGTATTGACACTTTCTATGGTTTATAGATGAGTGTTTTATTCATTACATGTTTTGCATACTTGATATGTTATGAAATCCATGTATTATTATGAACAATACTAAACTCCCTAGTCATATGTCATTGTGGGAATAATGATATACTAAGACTAGTATGATGTGTGATTGATGATCATAGAGATGATCATAGGTATTGGATACGATCACAATCATAGGTACTCGTTGGAGACCGGAATACTGGATTGACCTGCATGAGATTGTCACATGGACTTGCGTCATGACTTGAATCTCATATGACGGTTCCATGATTGGATCCTAAGACGTGAGATATCTACAGAATCCAACATGAGGAGTTGCGTACTTTGAATACGTCAAACGTCCTGCGTAACAGGAGGACTATAAAGGCGTGTATCAGGTACGAAACGAATCATGTGCAGGATTGTAGATGGTTAAGACGAGATTTGTACCTCTCATAAAAGAGAGAGATATCGTTGGGCCCCTCGTGTGAGTGAGATTGTAGAAATGTGTGGCCGCACTATAGATGAACGTCGTCTATTTCACACAGTCGAATTCAGTGAACGAGAAAGCAGTCGAATCAGATAAGGTGGCTTGCCCATGCCTTATGTTCGACTTATGATATCGTGATACAAAAGGATCATCAGCCGGAATCATCACTGGCGTTCGTAAGATCACGAACAAACTCTATTCGAGATAGGTAGTCATAGTGTCTTGTTAGAGACCGCCTATGACTTGTATATCCGAAATAGAGATTTCGGGTTATACTGCTATATCAGATGAGCCTACTGTTGGGTTTCCTGGGATCTCATGAGCGAATCCTATTCCTAAGAGATCGATTCTAGGGTTTGCGCAGCGGATATAAAACAAAAATTTAATGAAACCCTACCATAACGTGGTCTGTCCGTTCCAGAAGGTCTGGAACGGATGGTCCACCGAAGCAGATCGTCCGTTCTGGCTTGCTGGAACAGACGGTCCACGTGCATCTGTTCCGGCTTTCGGATTTTTCGAAAATTAAACCAAAATTAGGGTCAAATCACTTTATAAGAAGGAGATTAAAACCCTAATAGGAGGACCCGACTTTGGAGAACTTCTATAGACTTTGGTGAGATCCAAGAGGTTCTAAGAAGTGATCTAAGTCTAGTTTTCTCGAAGCAACACACCGAATAGTTGATTTGGGTCCTAGCAGACAAGTTGCAATCGTTGGAATCCATCCCGAGGTGTGGATACGTGTAGAGGGCGAGGTAATCTTCCTGCCTTAAGTGATCGGACGAATTCTTCAGTTGATACAGGTCCCGGATCGATTGAGGTAAGCGTTCTAACGTTTCTAGGATTCATACATGCATGGTTCTAGGGTTTCATAAATTTTTGTTTTTCCAACCGCTGCGCAAAGCCTAGAATCGATCTCTTAGGAATAGGATTCGCTCTAGAGATCCCAGGAAATCCCAACCTGGTGATCCTTGTTTATGACTTTATTGTTATATTTCGGTTGATGTCGAATTTTTTAATACGGCCTTAGTACGATATGATTTCCTAGTACCTTGGAATTTAATTCCTTTTTGCCATTTACGGTTGGTAGTCGGTGACCGATTCTTTATGTTCTATTGGTTCTCTTTTGTTGATAAAGACCGGTTTTAATTATGATTTGATTAATGGTTTAATTACCGATTCATGATGTTTACAAACGTACGATATTTTTATCGAATGGTGTGTTTTAAATGTTTAAAAACCCTAAACCTGATTTATGAATGTTCGAAAATCCTTTTACTTCTACTGCAAAACAGTTGAAAGTGTTAATCAAGTTCTGAGTGGTTTTAAAAAAAAATCCTAGATTTTCATAACATAGTTTCTCGACCATGTGGCGCAACTCGTGATCGGGACACGGGTTTCGGGCGTCACAAACAAGAAGTCGAGAATTACCTTATCCCATAAATCTATTGGGGTTCACTACGGGTTCCTAGCATGCGATTATATCGATTTAGGATTTGGTTTACTAGGTTTCATGCAGCGGAAGAATTATGTAAACCTAGTCAAACGTCACACGCAACCAAATGTGCAAAACCCGAAAGATCATGTATATCATCGAGAGAATCGTTACTTACCTCGTTCTCAATGAAACTTGAAGCAAATATCTATCCGGGGCCTGTTCTTAATCAATAGGATTGAAGTTACAGTCCATCTACATGTATCCACACCGACGGGACGGATTCCAAACGTTTTGGAACGTATCTGATATGATTTGTGAAGAAAAGGGTACTGAAAGAGACGATATCCAATTCCAAAACTTTAGAAATCCAAGAGAATAGGTTTTCTAGGGTTCTTAGATCTCTCTCTGAGTTTTAGGGGCAGCCTTAATTAAGTTTGGACGAAATCCCAAACTTAAATAGGCTTAGAAAACCCTAAATCCGAAATTCGGAAATTTTCCCAGATCCCGGTCCGCCGGACCAAGCTTAGTCCGCATCCTTCGGAGCGCCTGACCTAGAGCCTTGGTCCGGCTGACCAAAACCGACCAAGTCTCTTCTTCGTCGTTTTGGTCCGACGCTCATCTGCCCTTGGTCCGTTTGATATAGCATCTGGTCCAGAGCTGACCAACTCTTGGTCAGCCGGACCAGACCTGGACAGGTGACCATGGGCTGAGTACGGGCCTCCTGGGCTAACCAAACGTGGTCCGGAGCAGACCAAACTTGGTTAGCTTCGGACCAACACGCTGAAATTTTTTTTTTCATGCTCGTTTCGGTCAAATCTCAACTCCTTTCTTCGGATTCTTCACATATAAGTCCATCCCTAGTGGTGTGTGACCCTGTAGGCCCATTCTAAGTGGTAGTGACTTCGGAAACTTTTTCCGAACCACAAATCATGGTTAGCCTCTAGCAAGACGTCATGACCACCCACCTAGAATTGAGTTAGAGGTGATCTAACTAAGGCATTAACCGCTCGAGTTCTGATCCTTTGTCTCATGATATCATATGTTGAACAAGGGCATGGTTTGAGCCACCCTTCAAGTTCAACCACTTTCTCGTCTTGGCAAATCGACTAATAAAATAGATGTAGCTTCATCTATAGCGTGACCACGCGTTTTTTCATAGTCTCACTTCCACGAGGGGTCCAACGATATCTCTCCCGTTAAGGAGGTGACAAGTCCGTATTGCATGTCTACTATCTCCATATGATTCGTGAACGTATCTGAGCAACGCTGTTATAATCATCCGGTTAAAGATGACGTTTGACGCAGTCAAGATACGCCACTCCTCATATCAGATACTCTAGACATCTCAGGTCTGAGGATCCAAGAACGAACCGCTGTATGAGATTCAAGTCATGACTCTGTCCATGTGACAATCTCATGCGGGTCATCCAGTCACTCGTTCCCAACGAGTACCCATGATTGTGATATGCATCCAATGCATCTATCACACCTCATGCTAGTCTTAATTCATCATTGTTCCCACAATGATAACTGACCAGAGAGTTTAGAATCATTCTCTAATGATTCAAGGATACCGAAATATAA
The DNA here is from genome assembly GCF_000463585.1 of Tarenaya hassleriana. NCBI lineage: Eukaryota > Viridiplantae > Streptophyta > Magnoliopsida > Brassicales > Cleomaceae > Tarenaya > Tarenaya hassleriana. The sequence continues at coordinate 89,007 of NW_010965533.1, forward strand.
TAAACATGCCAATCATATAACGGGAAGAGTAACGCATTCATAAACCAATTAATCAATACATAATCAAATGTCGTATCACGGATCATCCTAGAGCATTACAACTAACAATCTCCCACTATGCTCTATGATCTATGCTACAAGCATCTAATCCTCATACCCCTAACATGACCATCATGCTTTGACGAAGGGAGAGTTTTCGTCAATGGGTCGGCAATATTATCATCTGTCGACACTCTGCTTATCTTCACGTCTCCTCTGTCGGTGATTTCTTTAATGAAGTGAAATCTCCTGAGTATGTGTTTGGATCTCTGGTGTGACCGAGGTCCCTTAGCTTACGCAATCGCACCATTGTTGTCACAGTACAACTCAATGGGATCTGCAATGCTAGGAATGACGCCTAGGTCTCCCATGAATTTCTGATCTAAACAGCTTCCTTAACTGCATCCGATGCTGCTATGTACTCGGCTTCTGTAGAGAATCTGCCATGGTTGGTTGTTTGGAACTCTTCCAACTCATAGCCCCACCGTTCAGGCAGAAAGCGTAACTTGACTGCGATCTGAAGTCATCTCTGTCGGTTTGGAAACTAGCATCAGTATAACCACTTATAGTGAGCTCGTCTTCCAAACCGCCATGCACCAAGAACAAATCCTTAGTCCTTCTCAAGTACTTAAGGATGTTCTTGACCGCAATCCAGTGAGCCTCACCTGGTGTAGACTGATATCAACTAGTCATGCTCAATGCATATGATACATCCGGACGAGTACACAACATGGCGTACATGATAGATCCAATTGCTGAGGCATATGGAATCCTACTCATGCGCTCTCGCTCATCCTGTGTCTTTGGACACTGAGTCTTGCTAAGAGTCACGTCATGTCCCATTGGCAAGACACTCCTCTTGGAGTCTTGCATCTTGAACCGATTCAAGACCTTGTCAATGTATGTACTCTTACTTAGGCCAAGAAGCCTTCTCGATCTATCTCTATAGATCTTGATGCCCAAAATATAGGCGACTTCTCCTAAGTCCTTCATCGAAAAGACTGATCCTAGCCAGGATTTTACTCCTTGCAAAATAAGAACGTCATTTCCGATGAGCAGTATATCATCTACATAAAGCACAAGGAAGACTACTGCGCTCCCACTAACCTTCTTGTAAACGCATGGCTCATCTTCGTTTTGCAGGAAGCCAAACTTTTTGTCTGCCTCATCAAATCAAAGATTCCAGCTCCTTGAAGCCTGCTTCAGTCTATAAATAGATCTCTGAAGCTTGCACACCTTCCTCGGACTCCGAGGATCGACAAAACCCTTAGATTGTGTCATGTACACATCCTCGAGCAGATTCCCGTTAAGGAATGCGGTCTTGACGTCCATCTGCCATATCTCGTAGTCATAATATGCAGCTATGGCCAGCAGAATCCGTATGGATTTAAGCATCACTACTAGTGAAAAAGTTTTATCATAGTCTATACCATGAATCTGCCGAAACCCTTTCGCGACAAGTCGTGCCTTATAGGTATGCACGATGCTATCCATGTCAGTTTTCTTCTTGAAAACTCACTTGCATCCAATGGTCTTAATACCATTGAACGAGTCGACAAAGTCCACACTTTGTTGTCGTACATGGATTGCATCTCAGACTCCATGGCCTGGTGCCATTTCTCAGAATCGGAACTCGCCACAGCCTCTGAATACGAGGTAGGCTCGTCATGTTCTAACTGTTGGTTTAGTGCTCTATGATGTACTGATTATGAGCTTTGTTCAGATATATTCGATGTATTGATACTTTCTATATGTTTTTTTTTATGAGAGTATCTTGTTCATTACATGTTCCTGCATGCTAGATCTGTTATGAAATCCATGTATCATTATGAATGATACTAAACTCCCTAGTCTTGTGTCATTATGGGAATAACGACATAATAAGACTAGTATGATGTGTGATTGATGATCACATAGATGATCATAGGTATTGGATACGATCACAATCATAGGTATTCGTTGCAGAACGGAATACTGGACTGACCCGCATGAGATTGTCACATGGACTAGCGTCATGACTTGAATCTCATACGACGATTCCATGATTGGATCCTAAGACCTGAGATATCTACAGAATCCAACATGAGGAGTTGCGTGCTTTGATTACGTCAAACGTCCTGCGTAACAGGAGGACTACAAAGGCGTGTATCAGGTACGAAACGAATCATGTACTGAATTGTAGATAGTCAAGACGGGATTTGTACCTCTCGTAAAAGAGAGAGATATCGCTGGGCCCCTCGTGTGAGCAAGACTGTAGAAATGTGTGGCCGCACTATAGACGAACGTCGTCTATTTCAGACAGTCGAACTCAGTGAACGAGAAAGCAGTCGAATCAGATAAGGTGGCTTGTCCATGCCTTATGTTCGACATATGATATCGCGATACAAAAGGATCATCAGCCGGAATCATCACTGGCTTTCGTATGATCACAAACAAACTCTATTCGAGATAGGTAGTCATAGTGTCTTGCTAGAGACCGCCTATGACTTGTATACCCGAAATAGAGATTTCGGGTTATACTGCTATATCGAATGAGCCTACAGGGTCACACACGCAGGGAAGGACAAAAAACACGAGAGAAAACGACGGAAAACCGAGTCGGACGGGTCAAGACCCGACGGTCCGGATGCGTGGTCCGTCCGTTCTGGGAAGCAGAACGGACGGTCCACGACAACACGCAGACCGTCCGTTCTATGAGGATAGAACGGACGGTCCGCACTAAACGTAGACCGTCCGTTCTG
>NW_010965533.1:96805-102071 GCF_000463585.1 Tarenaya hassleriana
ATTCCCATAATGACATAAGACTAGGGAGTTTAGTATCATTCATAGATGATCATAGGTATTGGATACGATCACAATCATAGGTATTCGTTGCAGAACGGAATACTGGACTGACCCGCATGAGATTGTCACATGGACTAGCGTCATGACTTGAATCTCATACGACGATTCTATGATTGGATCCTAAGACCTGAGATATCTACAGAATCCAACATGAGGAGTTGCGTGCTTTGATTACGTCAAACGTCCTGCGTAACAGGAGGACTATAAAGGCGTGTATCAGGTACGAAACGAATCATGTACTGGATTGTAGATAGTCAATACGGGATTTGTACCTCTCGTAAAAGAGAGAGATATCGCTGGGCCCCTCGTGTGAGCAAGACTGTAGAAATGTGTGGCCGCACTATAGACGAACGTCGTCTATTTCAGACAGTCGAACTCAGTGAACGAGAAAGCAGTCGAATCAGATAAGGTGGCTTGTCCATGCCTTATGTTCGACATATGATATCGCGATACAAAAGGATCATCAGTCGGAATCATCACTGGCTTTCGTATGATCACAAACAAACTCTATTCGAGATAGGTAGTCATAGTGTCTTGCTAGAGACCGCCTATGACTTGTATTCCCGGAATGGAGATTCTGTGTTTTACTGCTATTCCGGATGAGCCTACAGGGTCACACACAATAGGGATGGACAAGTACGTGTGCTAAATTATCCCGATTAGGAATCCTAATTGGATTGAGATTCCTAATTGGAATAGGAATCCTAATGGGATTAGGAATCCTGTTATGTATAGGAATCCTAATGAGATTAGAATTCTATTACATCTAGGAAACCTAATGAGATTAGAATTCTAATAGGTTTAGGAAACCTAATTAGATTAGGATTCCTAGTAATCTATTCCTTGTCAAATTAGGATTTTTGGAAAGTCTATATAAGGAGAATGTCTTCTAGGGTTTTAAAGAAGGAAAAAAAAAGAAAAGAAAAAAAAGAAGAAAAATAAAACCCTAAGCCTCCAAAAACCTTGCACACAAGAGAGATCGAGATCTCTAGTCCTAGCAGACAAGTTCCAAGGTGTTGGAATCCATCCCGACGTGTGGATACATGTAGAGGGCGAGGTATTCTTCCTGCCTAGAGTGATCGGACGAACAGATCAATTGATACAGGCCCCGGATCGATTGAGGTAAGCGTTCTAACGTTTCTATGATTCAATAGTAGCATGGTTTTAGGGTTTCATTAAAATTTTTGTTTTATATCCGCTGCACAAACCCTAGAATCGATCTCTTAGGAATTAGATTCGCTCATGAGATCCCAGGAAACCCAACACTAACAACATGAGTTCGTTGTTGATGGGATTCATGTGATCTCTAGAGCGAATCTTATTCCTAAGAGATAGATCGATTCTAGGGTTTGCGCAGCGGATGTAAAACAAAAATTATTAAAACCCTAGAACCATGCTGCTATGAATCGTAGAAACGTTAGAACGCTTACCTCAATCGATCTGGGGCCTGTATCAACTGAAGAACTCGTCCGATCACGAAAGGGAGGAAGATTACCTCGCCCTCTACACGTATCCACACCTCGGGATGGATTCCAACGGTTGGAACTTGTCTGCTAGGACCCAAATCTGATATTCGGTTTTGTGCTTCGAGAAAACGGGACTTCGATCACACTCTCAACCTCTTGGATCTCACCAAAAGTCTATCAAAAGTGTTCTAAAGTCGGCCACTCTTCATTAGGGTTTAATCTCCTTCTTATAAAGTGATTTAACCCTAATTTCGGTTTAATTTCGAAAAAACACGAAGCCCGGAACGGACGGTCCAGAAAAGCACGTGGATCGTCCGTTCCAGTACGTAGAACGGACGGTCTACCCTTTAGTGGACCGTCCGTTCCAGACCTTATGGAACGGATAGTCCGTTCTAGACCGTCGGGTCTGGACCTGGCGGACCGTCCGTTCCGGACTTCTGGTCCGTCCTTTCCAGACCCTTCCGTCTTGGTTTTTCCGTCGTTTTCTCGTGCGTTTTGTCCTTCCCTGCGTGTGTGACCCTGTAGGCTCATTCGATATAGCTATAACCCGAAATCTCTATTTCGGATATACAAGTCATAGGCGGTCTCTAGCAAGACACTATGACTACCTGGGATCTCAAGAGCGAATCTAATTTCTAAGAGATCGGTTCAAGGGCATGCGCAGCGGATGTAAAACAAAAATTTTGATGAAACCCTAAAACCTATCATGCATGATCTTGTAGAAACGTTAGAACACTTACCTCAATCGATCCGGGGCCTGTATCAATTGATGTTTTCGTCCGATCACGTAAGACAGGAAGAATACCTCACCCTCTACACGTATCCCCACGGCGGAAAGGATTCGAACAGTTGGAACTTGTCTGCTAGGACTGAAGAACACGTTCTTCTTTGCACAATCATCAGCCGGAATCATCACTAGCGTTCGTAAGATCACGAACAAACTCTATTCGAGATAAGTAGTCATAGTGTCTTGCTAGAGACCGCCTATGACTTGTATATCCGAAATAGAGATTTCGGGTTATACTGCTATATCGAATGAGCCTACAGGGTCACACACGCAGGGAAGGACAAATGCACGAGAGAAAACGATGAAAAACTGAGACGGAAGGGTCTGGAACGTACGAACCAGAAGGGCGGACCCAACGGTCCGCCTGGTCCAGACCCGACGGTCCAGAACACAGTTCGTCCATTCTAGAAGGTCTGGAACGGACGGTCCGTTCGGTCAGACCATCCGTTCTACGTAGAACGGACGGTCCAAGTGCAATTCCGGACCGTCCGTTCTGGGTTTCGGGTTTTTGAAAATTAGACCGAATTAGGGTTAAATCACCTTATAAGAAGGAGATTAAAATCCTAATCAATAGAGAGACTTTTTGAGCCGTCTTTGGCAGAATTCTAAGGGCTTTTGGTGAGATCCAAAGAGTTCAAAGAATTCTAAGTCTTGTTTTCTCGAAGCATCAAACCGAAGAGTAGATTCGGGTCCTAGCAGACAAGTTCCAATCGTTGGAATCCATCCCGAAGTGTGGATACGTGTAGAGGGCGAGGTATTCTTCCTCCCTTTCGTGATCAGATGAGTTCTTCAATTGATACAGGCCCCAGATCGATTGAGGTAAGCATTCTAACGTTTCTACGATTCATAGAAGCATGGTTCTAGGGTTTCATTCAAATTTTTGTTTTACATCCGTTGCGCAAATCCTAGAATCGATCTCTTAGGAATAGGATTCGCTCTAGAGATCCCAGGAATCCCATCAGTGGTATCAGAGACTGGTTACTCTGTTTTGATTTCGTAGAACCCGATCACGCACGTTTTAGGATTTGAATTGTTTGAATCCATGTTTGCTTTGAATTCTATGCATGTTTGATGATTGAATCTATGGTAGATTGCATGTTTCATATTGCATAGAGTGCAGGAGTTTGAATTTTGGGTGACAGAAGAATTCAGATCAGTTTCGGGTCTGATCGGGGCCAAGAACGTCGGAGAACGTGATCTGATCACGTAAACGAACCCTAGACCGTCCGTTCTGGGTAAGCCAGACCGGACGGTCCGGGGGTGGCGGACTGCACAGATAAGAACGGATGGTCCGCTCTGGACCGTCCGTTCCGTCTACTGCGGACTGTCCATTCTGGCTGGTTCAGACCGATCGTTCTGCAAGCCTGGAACATCCGTTCTGCCTCCAGAACGGACGGTCCGAGGTCCAGATTCTGAAATTTTTCGTTTTTTAGGTCCGATTACGCAATCGTTGCTTATTCTGATCATCTGTAACTCAAATAGACATGATTCATTCTTATGGATGGTCCATAGTGAATGAATGCATGTAACTTGATCAAGATATAGGATATGCTTGATTGAGTGGGAGCTTCGGGATTGGGATTACATAATCGAATGGATGGTCTATTCGGATTATGTACAATCGTTGCACAAGATACCGGTTAGATCTAGGAGCTCTATGAGTAAAGCACTTGTCAAGGCCTCGATCGTACGTGTCATGGGCCATGCCAAAGCTGGGTGCGCCGTGCTATCTTGGTGAGGCAAGATGGAGAAATGGTGGTTCTCATAGCTTGAAAGTAGATGCTTGATCTAGGTGTGGTTTCGAAAATCCCTTATTTATGTAATGCTAAGCGTGTACCTCCCATTACTAGAGCGTCTGTCAAGGCATCGATCATCCGTAACACGGATCATGCCAAAGCTGAGCGTGCCGGATTATCTTTGTGAGGCAGGGTAGGAAATCGTGGTTTCCACAGCTTGAACATGGTTTACCTTAGGTTAAGTTGTCAGGTTTGACTTGAGACTTAATGGTACAGATGAGACGAGTATGCAATGATATTCGATATCATAGTCTCATAAAAGGATCTAGGAGTCATATTGGATATGATTGACATTAGATGTCTACCTAAATAGCATAAGGCTGGGTGTAACAATTCATTCTTATGTGAAATACGGATCTTAGTCCCATATAGAAAATTATTATAGGGTCAGTTTTCTTTATGGGAATATAGCTTGTGTTTCCATCTATGTTGTCATTGATTGATGATGGACTAGCTGGTAGTAGATCATTGATAGAATCTGCATTTCTTTTTTGTTCGTTCTGTTTTGTCTTTTTCTGTAGGACATGGCGTCAACCGGTAGTGTACCGAGTTTGACAATGCGATCTATCCTTGAGAAGGATAAGCGGTGACTTGTGGGAAGCCCTAAATATTGCGCAGCCGCCGCCGTCGCATGATGCCGACGTTAACCCTTCCTTCTTCTTCTCTTTGACGTAACTTTTGTCAAATCTCTCTCGGGTCAAGTGCTTCTCTTTTATTAGTCGTATCGTTTCCCTTACGCTTTGTGTTTCCATTGGCCTCTCTCTCTCTCTCTCTCTCTCCCATATGTGTCATTATATCTACAGAATCAATATATATAATGGTAAGATAAGACTATGATTTTAACATTTTCCCAACGAATGCAGGACAATTTGGCCATAACAAAGTCCCACCCCTGGAAGGGGCTCTCCCACCAGAGTCTGCGGCCAATGCCACGAGAGCCGTCAGAGATGCTTGGTTGAAGCATTAGGCTGACGACAATGAGATCTCCTGTCTCATGTTGGGAAGCATGGCCCCGAATTTGCAGAGGCAGTTTGAGGGGAAGAGCGCGTTTGATATGATCGAACAACTCAAAACCATGTTTCGGGAGCTAGCGCTTACTGAAAAGTACAAGACGCTAAAGGCTCTAGTGAAGACGGAGATGCCGAGAGGCAGCTCTG
>NW_010965533.1:102499-103566 GCF_000463585.1 Tarenaya hassleriana
GTCGGAGAAATTTCTCATATGAACGGAGTTCCTCGAACATGTGCGGGGTTTCTCGGACCTGTGCGGAGTTTCTCGGACCTGTGCGGACTATTTCTATTTCTTGTCTGGATTTGGATGGTTTTCGATTTGTTATTGAGAACTCGAGTTTGATGATTTATCGAGACGATATTTACTATGGTAATGGTTATCTAGTTAATGGTTTATACATCTTGAATGATTAGCCTTCGAACTCAACTTCATCCATCTATAACGTGAGTACTAAACGGTTTAAGCCGAATGACTTAAACCCGACCTTCCTCTGGCATTGTCGTCTAGGCCATATAAACGAGAAATGCATTCAGAAGCTTCATCATGAAGGTCTTCTGGATTCATTTGACTTTGAGTCTCTTGAATCTTGCGAGTCATGTTTGATGGACAAGATGACAAAGCATCCTTTCAAGGGGAAAGGATAGAGAGCGACGAAGTTATTGGCTCTCATACATAGTGATGTATGCGGACCAATGAGCTGTAGCTATAGGAAGTTATCTGTATTTCGTTACGTTCACTGATGATTTCAGTCGATACGGTTATGTCTATTTGATGAGACATAAGACTGAAACACTTGAAATGTTCAAGGCTTACAGAAACGAAGTATAGAACCAGATTGGCAAGACGATCAAGACACTTTGATCAAATCGTGGTGGCGAGTATATGAGCCAAGAGTTCTCTGACTATCTGGTTGATTGTGGTAGTGTATCACAATTAACTCCTTCTAGAACGCCACAATGGAATGGCGTGTCTGAACGGAGGAACCGAACACTGTTAGACATGGTTCGGTCGATGATGAGTTAGACAGATCTTCCGAAGTCTTTTTGGGGCTATGCTTTAGAGACCGCTGCGTACCTGCTGAATAGGAGTCCAACAAAGGCGGCTGAAACGACGCCATATGAGATATGGACGGGGAAGCGTCCCGCGTTATCGTTTGTCAGAATTTGGGGTTGCGACGCTTACGTGAAGCGTCAGATGACTGATAAGTTATCCTCCAAATCTGATAAGTGTTTATTTGTAGGCTACCCTAAGGAAACTAA
>NW_010965533.1:103588-118429 GCF_000463585.1 Tarenaya hassleriana
AGGAATGCGACTTTTATGGAGCAAGAGTATGTCTCCAAAAGAGTCAGTGGGAGTAGGATCGAACTTGAGGAAGTTCGAGAGCAACAAGTAGACGTTGAGCCGAGTGAACAAGTTGAAGACGTTCAACTTGTTTCATTGCCGGTTGTGACTCAACCTTCGACTAGTGAACCGCGGAGATCAGGCAAGATTCGCCAAGAGCCTGTGAGATATGGATTTCTCGTAATTGGGAATGAGGAACTCATGTTATTACAACATGACGAGCCTACCACATACCCAGAGGCCATGGCGAGTCCCGATTCCGAGAAATGGCGCGAGGCTATGAAGTCCGAGATGCAATCCATGTCAGACAACCAAGTATGGACTCTGGTTGATGCATCTGAAGGGATAAAACCCATCGGATGCAAGTGGATCTTCAAGAAGAAGACCGACATGGATGGCAACGTGCACACGTATAAAGCACGACTTGTGGCGAAAGGATTCCGTCAAATTCATGGTATTGACTATGATGAGACCTTTTCGCCCGTAGTTATGCTGAAGTCCATCAGGATCCTGCATGCCATAGCCGCATATTACGACTATGAGATATGGCAAATGGATGTCAAGACCGCGTTCTTTAACGGGAACTTGACTGAGGATGTGTACATGACACAACGCGAAGGTTTTGTCGATCCAAGGAGCCCAAGGATGATGTGCAAGCTTCAGAGGTCCATTTATGGACTGAAGCAGGCTTCGAGGAGCTGCCTTCGCTTTGATGAGACAATCAAAAGGTTTGGTTTTTCACAGAATGAAGACGAGCCGTGTGTTTACAAGAAGGCTAATGGGAGCACAGTTGTATTTCTAGTGCTGTACGTGGATGACATTCTCCTAATAGGGAATGACGTTCCTACCTTGCAAGATGTTAAGTCTTGGCTAGGAATGCAATTTTCTCTGAAGGACCTAGGAGAAGCGGCCTACATTTTAGGCATCAAGATCTATAGAGATAGATCGGACGACTTCTAGGATTGAGTCAGAGTACTTACATCGATAAGGTCTTGAAACGGTTCACGATGCAAGATTCCAAGAAAGGAACCTTACCGATGAGCAGTGGCACAATTCTCTGCAAGAGTCAGTGTCCTACGACACCTGATGAGCGAGAACGCATGGATCGGATCCCATATGCTTCGACAATTGGATCGACTCGAAAGGATGTATCCTATGCATTGAGCATTACGAGTAGATACTAGTCAGATCCAGGTGAGTGATGCGCACGCACTGAGTCTTATATTTAATACCCGATTCGTACCACTATCCGCAACTATACGGTAGTTGTAGTACCGGGGTCGAACACGAGGACTAGGATGTATTAGTCTATCTCTAAGCTAGATTAGGTAGTCAAGTAAAAATACCCAACACCGACCCCGCAGAGTCGTGAATCTTCGAAGAGTCCATCTAACGACCTAAAACAAGCGCTTGTCAGGAGGCAACCCGACCCCGTATCCTTATTATATATTAGTTTTGTTTTATTTTTCTTCTCTTCCTTTTCTCTTTGTTCTTTCTACCCGCTCGCCGCTATATCTATTTTCGTGGTCCTACTTTGGCTATTTCAGGTCTAAAGGGTTGTCGGACTATTCGTGATTACAGTTCGGCCGAAATTCAGCACGGTCCATGTTGTTCTTCAACCCGACCCCGTATCCTTATTATATATTAGTTTTGTTTTATTTTTCTTCTCTTCCTTTTCTCTTTGTTCTTTCTACCCGCTCGCCGCTATATCTATTTTCGTGGTCCTACTTTGGCTATTTCAGGTCTAAAGGGTCGTCGGACTATTCGTGATTACAGTTGGGCTGAAATTCAGCACGGTCCGTGTTGCGTGCAACTCGGCCGTGTTTGCTTATGCTCCAATTTCCACAAAGAATCTGCACGGTCCGTGCTGTTCTTCAACACGACCGTGCTCTGTTTGGTGCAATTTTAACAGATATTCTGCACGGTCCGTGTTGAATTCAACACGACCGTGCTCGATCACGCAGATTTTGACATAGACTTAACACGGCCTGTGTTCTACCTCAACACGACCATGTTCGATTGACAATTTTTGTTCGCAACTCTGACACGGACCGTGTTAGATCGACATGGACCGTGTCGATGTTTTTTCGCCTTTTTAAACTATTTTTCGCAGGTCTCGGCCATGTCATCTCCCTTCCCCATCTCCCCTCGCTGCCGCCGCCGTGTTCTGCCGCTGCGCCCGCCGTCGCCGTCGCTGCTATCTCTCCCCCGTGTCCCTCTTTCTCTTCGTCGTCGATCTCAAGCCTCGCGCCAGATACCCTTTCGGCTCTCATCCACTTCGCCGGTCACCGCATCTGTTCTTGCCGTGTTCCGCAGTCACAGCCACCGCCGCTGCCTCGCCTCGCCGATTCTTCCTCACCCCGGTGACGTCTTCGGCTATACCGAGTAATCCCCCATCTCTTCCTCCCTAAATCCGAATATGGTGAACAAAGGACGGATCGAAGGCCCCCCTAGGAAGGCACCGAAACGTCGGTACAGCCGCACGCTCCTGGACAACGAACTTTGGGCTCCTCGCCTGATACACGCACCGACTTCGGAGTTGTATAGAGATGGCCAAATTGCAATCACCGGCACTCGCGAAGGAGGCGCTCGAATTCACTCTTGGGAAATAGATGGAATCGAAGGGGAATTACGGGACGATGGCTCAATCACCGGCACTTCTATGAAGGCTCTCGAACTCAAGCCAAAGTCGAAACAAGGGTAAAAGATAGATAATATTCGGACAAACCGAAAAGAAAACTCGGACACACCGAAGCTCGTCGTCGGACACACCAACGGAAAGATAGTTTGGAGAAAATTCTCAACAAACAAAGTCTCAAGCATAAGCTCGAATTTCATTCACCAAATCTGATCAAAATGATGTCTTACAACTCATATTTAAAGAGAAAACAAAGGCTCCAACAGCTAGTGCATTAAATGCACAAAACACATGCAAGACTACTCATAAATGTGCCTAGATTTTGAAAAATATAGTTGTTGGAACTTCTTAGAATTTATTGGGCTGGGCTTTTACTTTGATTTGGGCTTGAATTGGGCAGCTTATGGGCCTGCTTCGAAGTCATTGGGCCTAAGAGCTTTCGACCTTGATATGGAACACATTCCGGGTCAAGTCTTGGCCGAAAAACTGAAACGTTATTGTCATGATCCCGGACTCCGTGAAAACTTGAGTGACAGCCTTGGATAGCATGACGCGAAGCACTCGAGCTCTAGCATGAGTAAGAGGGGGCTCGAGTCTATGGCTTGCTCGGGGAGCCTTCGCGTTGTGCACGTCAAATCTCGTTCCCGCGGCTTCGAATGATCTTGTGACGTTATGATCATCCGGCAAGAGTCTTGACGCCTGATGGGTCAAGTCTTGAACATCTTCTAGAGCTCCTTCCGTTAAGCTCCCGTCCTCGTCCAAGTTGCTAGCTCCGATGTCCTCATCAGTTACGCCTTGAGGCGTTCATGGTGCAATGGTAGACGCATTTGGCTCCTTGAGCGCTGATGAACCGTGGAGGGACACATGTGGGATTCGTCGGACTCTTCTCGTCGTCCATGCACGAAATCTGCAATGTAGTACCAATTCCTTGATCATAGACAAGAATAAAGAGTAAAACGATGTTACCGCGTAAGCTTCTCGTATCAAGGTGGGCAAGCTGCATATATTCGCTTAAGTCGTTGAATGGCCTCTTTGGGATTTGGCCGGTAGATGTCAAAACTTTCTTTGTAACAATCCCCACTTCCTTCACATTCAGAACCTGCGAACTTCGATAAACTTCTAGGGAAACAATTTTGTTAGTGTGCTCCTTGAAATGCTCGCAAGAATATTCCTTTTGAAACTTTGCCATTATTTCTTCATGTTCCCATATATTCTCAACCAAGTATGAATCATAAACAAGAATAAAAATAGGAATAAATTTACCGGTTTTTGCTCCAAGTTCTTGACTTATGATCCAAGTACGGTTGTTGGAGGTGTCATTTATCTTTGTCGATGGGTTGATCAGGATTTTTAAATCCTCATTTCGTGTAACCACTTCTAAAGCATCTATTCTGATGCCATGTAGCTCTTCATCGACATTGATCACACTTTTGAGTACTTCATTGAGCACGAGATCGGAATCCTTAATCGTTTCTTTTTCTTTGGTTACATGTTCGGTTACCGCTTTGGATGTAACATCGGATTCATCTTCAAGGTTCCTTACATCAGCCTTGTATGTCCCGCCATCCTTGATGAGATTCTTTCGTTGGTTGGGACAATGACATGCCACATGGCATTGGTTCCTACACATGTGATACATGCCCTCACGAGTTTGATTAATACATGAGGAAAACGTTTTGTTACCTAGTGAGGTGACTCCTTTTAGAATCACGATGGTTTCCTCCTCTCGGGCATCAAGATCGGTCGCCTTGCCTTGGTCTTTGATTTTGACAAGGTTGTTGCGTGTAGGTGTTTGTGCTCGTATGCATTCATCCTTGGCATTTTTCCGCTCTTCATTCACATTTGCCAAACTTTTGGGTTTTGTTTCCCTCACAAAGCCAGGGTTGTCGACCGTTTCTTTCTTTTCGGTCACGCTCTTGTTCTCCTTGTCGGATGGAGCTTCGAAATCTTCCTCAAGGTGTCTCCCCACAGCCATCGCGATTGAGTTATATACCCCGTTATCCTTGATGCTCACCTCTTGTCGGGTGGAACTTCCATTGGGTAAATGACTTTGGTTCCTACACTCCGAACACAAAACCTCACAAGTAAAATGAGTACACGAGGAAGAAGTTTTGTTACCTCGTGTGTGGACTTCTCTTATATATAAGATAGTTTCGTCCTTTCGAGCATCAAGATTTTGCGCCTTGATTGGGTCTCCGGTATCGGAAAAGTTTCCGTGTATAAGCGTTGGCGTTGGCATTCGTTGGCACCCATTCTTTGACGGCTTCTTGTTCATTTGTCGCTGTACTTGAATTGCCGTATGCACAAGATGTCTCAAGTCACGATATACGTGTGGATTTACCTTTCTAGCGATTCGGTCTTTCAAGCCCTCTAGAAAGTGTGCCATGAGATGTTCTTCATTGTCGTAGATTCTCAAGTAAGCAAGGAGTTGTTCAAATTCTCCAAAATAGTCCTCAACCGTCTTGTCTCCCTGCACGATGTTGTCAAATCTATATTGTAATTCACGAAGACAATGTCGAGAGACATACCTTTTTCCCATGAGGATTTTCATCTCCTTCCAAGTGGAAACCGGTTCATAATGTGCACGTCGTCGATTTCGTTCTTCTCGTTCCCACCACATGATGACATCTTCGGCAAGATGGGCAGCCGCATAGTGAATCTTCCTTCGGTTCGGGTTCCTTGGCTAGTTTAAGCTGCATCTCGTGAACTTGAGATGGACTCAATGGTGCGAGCACAACCTTTCGCTTGTCGTATACGAAAGAGTATTGGTTTGCTCGACCGTCGTGTTTGACCTCCCGATCAAATTGCCAAGGCCTACCAAGCAGAATGTGGCCAGCTTGCATAGGGACAATGTCACAGATGACCTCGTCGTGGTACTTACCTATGCTGAATGGGATCTTGACCCTTTCGGTCACCTTTATTTCCCCGGTATTATTAAGCCACTGAAGCTTATATGGGTGCGGGTGTTTCTCAGTGGGTAGTTCCAACTTCTTTACCATGTACGCGCTCGCGACATTGGTGCAAGACCCACTGTCAATGATCATCCCACAAACTTTCCCGTGTATAGTACATCGGGTATGGAATATTGTCTCCCGCTGGGCTATTTCCTCCGGAGTGGTTAGTGTGCTAAGTACTCGCCGAGTGACAAGCAACTCGCCGCTATCCGGGTATTCGATCTCTTCATCGGAGTCGGAGTTAGCAGCCTCGCCCTCATCCAAGGACTCATATTCCCCCTTGTCCGTTATGATCATAACACGGGAGTTCGGACAATCTTTGGCCATATGGCCTCGTCCTCGACACTTGTAACAGATGATCTCACGGGCTCTAGTGTCCTTTGGAGGTTCGGGTAGGGGTTTTGGTCTCAATGTTTCCGGATTCTTTCCTTTGTCCCGAAAACTCGATACGGTTCGGCTCTCGGGGACCTCTCTCCTAACGGATGTGGGTTTGGACGGAGTGCTAGAGGTTCCGGCAGCGTATGCTCGGGGTTTACCCAGCCTAGAAGACTTACGTCTTTCGTGTTGCTCGATTTGCACGGCTAGGTGCACGAGATCCTGGAGGTCTTGGTACGGATGGCGTTCGACCTTGCAGCCAATCTTATCCTGCAGTCCGTCTAAGAACTGGGCCATAACCGTTTCCTCGTCCTCGTCTAGCTCTAGTCGGCTTCTAATGCTCTCAAATTCCTCAAAGTATTCTTCTACCGACCTAGACCCTTGCGCTAGACGCCTATACCTCCGTTGTAAATCTCGATGGAAATGAGGAGGTACGAAACGTTTTCGCATGAGGACCGAAAAGGATAGGGCTGCGGGACTTTGATCCAATCACCGGCACTCGTAGAGGCTCCCGAATTCGAATCGTAGTCAAGAGATGGATGGAGAACGAAGGATAGGGTCTCGGACAAACCAAGACAAGCCTCGGACAAACCAAGACGGGATTTCTCGGACAAACCGAGACAATGTCGGACACACCAACAAGAGGAGTAAAACTCAACTCGAAAATACTTCTTTCCAATATTCAAATCTGATCAAAATGATGTCTTACAACTCATATTTAAAGAGAAAACAAAGGCTCCAACATCTAGTGCATTAAATGCACAAAACACATGCAAGACTACTCATAAATGTGCCTAGATTTTGAACAATATAGCTGTTGGAACTTCTTAGAATTTATTGGGCTGGGCTTTTACTTTGATTTGGGCTTGAATTGGGCAGCTTATGGGCCTGCTTCGAAGTCATTGGGCCTAAGAGCTTTCGACCTTGATATGGAACACATTCCGGGTCAAGTCTTGGCCGAAAAACTGAAACGTTATTGTCATGATCCCGGACTCCGTGAAAACTTGAGTGACAGCCTTGGATAGCATGACGCGAAGCACTCGAGCTCTAGCATGAGTATGAGGGGGCTCGGGTCTATGGCTTGCTCGGGGAGCCTTCGCGTTGTGCATGTCAAATCTCGTTCCCGCGGCTTCGAATGATCTTGTGACGTTATGATCATCCGGCAAGAGTCTTGACGCCTGATGGGTCAAGTCTTGAACATCTTCTAGAGCTCCTTCCGTTAAGCTCCCGTCCTCGTCCAAGTTGCTAGCTCCGATGTCCTCATCATCGCCGAGGTACCATCATGGAGCTTACCGACCTCACGCCGATCCGACCTGAACCGGGAGTTCTTCGGATCAACCACCGGGACGACACCACCAAGACCATCTACCTCAAACTTGAGCAACAAGGCTTACAACCGACCAAGTTTTTTGGTGACGATTTAGATCGCATCTAACTCCATGAAGAGTTGGTTCGCATCTTTGATATGCTCGGGTGGTCAAGTTTCCTGCAGGTACATGAGAAGAGTTTCAAGACATTGACTCTGGAGTTCCTCTCTACTATCCACTGCTACTTCCCGAGCGATGGCAACACAGCGAATGCCTTCATGGATTTCCGGATGCGGAATAACGAGTATCGCCTCTCAATGCATCAGTTCGCCGATATCCTCGGAATCAAGCCAGGTACATCTTCGAAGCTCCCTCTTTTCCTACCTCAGCGTCAGGAAGCATTTTGGCAGGCTATCGCCGCTCGACCATATGAGAGTCGATCCGCAAAGGCGACTTGGATCTGCCACCCAATGGCTCGGTATTTTCATCAATTCCTGACCAATTGCCTCCTCGCCCGAGCTGTCGGTGGGACGGTGAATCATCAGGAACTCGGTTTTCTTCGCTGGGCTTTGAGCGATGCCTTCGACGACGACACTTGGGGAATGGATGAGGTATGCCTTGCTTCCCGTATGGCGATGCATCTCGAAACATTTGCTCAACCAGGAAATCCGACAGACATCAAGACATGCGTCGGAGGCATCATCACCATGATTGCTCATCGCGTGGGCATTAATGTCGGACTATATTTAGACGACGTGATCCCGGGCCACACTCTCCTAGATATCACTGCTTTGGTCCAGAAATTTCATCTCTCCGAACGACTGGTGCGCTGGCATTGGAACTATCTGGATCATCAGGGCGTTCGCCAACGAGTACGTCTCCCCTATCCCCATCTACCGCCAATCACTCAGGCCGGTCTCCTCATCCGAGCCCCCTTTGACGACATTCCTGGCCGACCAGCCATCCTCCTCTCGAGCTCCTCAGTCCTATCCACTTCCTTCCGAGGACTTCCCTTTCGACATGCCCCCTTCTCCGCCGCCGGATCCGAGCTCTCATTCATTTCCTGACCACTCTGCCCAGATCGACATGCTTAGACAGAGGATGCAGAATATGGAGACGGCTATGCATGGGTTCGACGCTCAGCTTCAGTCCTTTGGGGATATGCTCCGGACATAGTTCGACGCCCAGAGACAATTCCGCGAGCAGCAGCATCAGATGGCGCACTACGCCACAGAGTTTCATCGCCGATACGATGCGAGGTACGCGCCCGACATCGACGCCCCTCTGATCCCCCTTCCACCTGGATACCCGTACTCGTCGTATTATTATCAGTCGGGGCCACCACAACCACCTCCGGAACAGTGAGCATTTGGTAGTTTTTTCTCCCTTTTTCCTTCGTTTTTCTTTTGCATTCCTAGTCTGTCTTGTTGGGATTCTCAGTTGTACTTTTCAGACTTGACGATGTATCACTCGTACTTGTTCTATTTGCTACGTTGCTTTGGTTTGTGCTATTATTTTCTGTGTTTACAAGGTCCCATCACATTCCACTAGTACGCTGAGAGCTGTGAGATATCGTCTGAGCCTTTTCTTGTATCCTTGAGTACCGTGAGGGATCGCGCCATACATTCACGCTAAGTATTCTTTTACCCCCGTTCCCTTTGGTTTCTCTCGCTTGTTTTCCCTTTTCCCAGTGCGACTTGACACCGCAGACAGTGTCTTGCTCAAGTTTGGGGGAGGATAGTCTGACAACTTGTTTTTCCCATTTTGACAGTCTTTGATGCATTTTAGCATATCATTTAGTATAAAATTAAAAAAACAAAGCACGTAGTCGCATTTCACGCATATAAGCATCTAGCATCTCTAGAATCATATAGACGTGTCTTTAGGTTTTGCATCCGCATTCATATAGTTTAGGATCATATAAGTCATATGCATGAAAAACCGATTTCAGGTGATCAGTTAGAAGATTCATGAGCGATAGAGCATAAATCTCTTGAAAGTATTGATGAACCTGGTTTAGTTTATCTAAGCACTTGAATGAATTGTCGGACTTATCTGAAAAGGTAGCTTGACCTGAGGAATGAATTAGAGACCGTGAGATGAATCGTTACCTAGAATGAAAAAGGGAATGAAAGCTGTCTAATCCAAGCGTAAATGTTTCCCTAAAAACCGTTCCCCATTTGTAGGAATATTAGGCCCTATAGTCCAACGAGTCCTTTTCTTCACTCTATCCTTATTTCTTTTCACTCGTTTAGACACACAGGCAAGTAGTCCGGGTGGCAACAATCATCACGAGGTGAAAGTAAGCCCTGTTTATCCAAAACCCATATCCCGCTTTTACGTTCATCTTCCTTGATCATATCATGCATTCGTCTAACGCATATTGCTAGAAAAAAAAAGGAATGAATGACAAAAAGAAAGAAAAGTCTTGATCTGATTCTCATCGGAAAAAAAAAGGGGCAAACAAGAACGATGGATGGCGAATGCACTTGATGTTGATCTTTGGAATTTCGATTTCTCATCACCATATCTAGACCTATTCCGAACCCAAGTGGACCGAATTATTCCTGTAGACAGCGATAAATAGGCTCGAGAAACGTGTTTGGCAGGTAACTTGAAATCCCCTTTGAAGTTTTGGGTAGTGAGTTTCGTCTTATAGTTCTATGATCATTTTGTTGGAATGGAGATCTGAATAGGATATGTTTGATTTCATTCAAGGTTAGTCGATACAGGAGAGAAATTTCGCTTTCGAAACTCATGGAGATTTTTGACTGATCATCTGTTTTGTTTGTCCCTCAGGTGTTTTTCCCGTCGTATACTTGCTCGAGACTTGCAAAAGTCTAAGTCTGGGAGAGTTTGATAACACGATTTTCTCCTCTATTTCAAAGCCCATTGTCTAGCACTTTCGCATCAGTTTTGTGCATTATTAGACATTTAGGATCATTTTAGCACTGGGTTTTGTTTCCTTTGCATTCTCTGGTGACTGAATAGGTAATAGACGCATTATGGGCACCAGAGGAACATAATCGAGGACTTCAGAGCATATTGGACCGGAAAGGAACGATAAAGACATATCTAGCTCGAATTGCACTTGAACACGGCCATGTCGAGCTGAAACACGACCGTGCAGATGCGAGAAAACGAAGACATTCTTACAGACAATTGACATGGACCGTGTCGATTCGCAACACGGTCGTGTCGACCTGCAACTCGGCCGTGTCCAGCCCATGCAGAAGCGTAGAAGTTTTGATCAGACAATTGATACAGACTGTGTTGACATTCGACACGGCCGTGTTACATTTCGAGGAAACTTTCTATTTTTGCATCCGAACTTCCGTTTTCAGAATGGGAAGAAGCCTAGCTGCCAAGGAAATGATCGAGGGATCATAGCAGAAGCCAGAGAACTCGAGAGAGAATCAAGACGGAGTTTCCCGGGATCAGAGATCGAAGAATCGTCGTCGAGAGATCGCTGCAAGTCTTCTTTATCTGTTTCTATGTTTCTTTCTATTGATTTGAACTCGTTTGTTGTTATGGGTAGTGAGTAGTCGTTTCACTGTAGGCAGGGATTTAACCTTGTAGGGATTTGTTTGGTTTTTATTTTCTGAGACTACGTTATCGATACTCGGCGGTTTAATTGAATTGAGTTTATTGCTTTTGATCTTCTTGGCCTGTTGATTGATTGATCTTAGATTCCGATTTACAAGGAGAGTTGGAATTAGATACATCATGTATGTCATGCTTTGTACTCGACCGGATGTATCCTACGCGTTGAGCATTACGAGTAGATACCAATCAGAACCAGGTGAGTCACACTGGATCGCCCTCAAGAACATCCTGAAGTACTTGAGAAGGACTAAGGATGTGTTCTTGGCATACGGTGGGTCGGAAGACGAGCTCGCTGTAAGGGATTACACCGATGCTAGTTTCCAGTCAGACCCAGATGACTACAGATCGTAGTCTGGCTATGTTTCCTACTTGAATGGAGGAGCTATAAGCTGGAAGAGTTCTAAGCAAGCGACCGTTGCAGATTCTACTACAGAAACTGAGTATATTTCAGCGTCGGACGCAGCAAAAGAAGCGGTTTGGATCAGAAAGTTTGCTGGCGACTTGGGTGTCATTCCTAGTGTTGATAGCCCCATTGCTCTGTATTGTGACAACAATGGTGCAATCGCACAAGCGAAAGAACCTAGATCCCATCAACGATCCAAACACATATTTAGACGATTTCACCTTATCAGAGAGATCATAGACAGAGGAGACGTACATATTTGCAGAGTGTCGACAGATGACAACATTGTCGATCCGTTGACGAAGCCTCTCCCTTCGTCGAAGCATGAGGGTCATGTTAGGGATATGGACATTAGATGTTTAGCAGTCCATGAGTAGAGCAAGTGGGAGATTGTTGGTTTAATGCTCTACGATGAACTGATACCCATGATCATCTCTATGATCATCTATCACCCATCATACTAGTCTTAGTACATCATTGGTCCCACAATGATATATGACTAGGGAGTTTAGTATTATTCATAACAATACATGGATTTCATAACATATTAAAGTATGCATAACATGTAATGAATCAAACACTCATCCATAAAACCATAGAAAGTGTCTATACATCAAATGTATATAAGAAAGCTCATACGATCACAATCATAGGTATTCGTTGGAGAACGGAATACTGGATTGACCCGCATGAGATTGTCACATGGACTAACGTCATGACTTGAATCTCATGTGACGTTTCCATGATTGTGTTGGGTTTTTCTGGGATCTCTAGAGCGAATCCTAGTCCTAAGAGATCGATTCTAGGGTTTGCGCATCGGATGAAAAACAAAAATTTAATGAAACCCTTGAACCATGCATGTATGAATCGTAGAAACGTTAGAACGCTTACCTCAATCGATCTGGGGCCTGTATCAACTGAAGAATTCGTCCGATCACTTAAGACAGGAAAATTACCTCACCCTCTACACGTATCCACACCTCGGGATGGATTCCAACGATTGGAACTTGTTTGCTAGGACCCGAATCAACTATTCGGTATGTTGCCTCGAGAAAACTAGACTTAGATCACCTCTTTGAACCTCTTGGATCTCACCAAAGTCTGTAGAAGTGCTCTAAAGTCGGCACTACCCCTTAGGGTTTTTAATCTCTTTCTTATAAAGTGATTTAACCCTAATTTTGGTAATTTTCGAAAAATCCGAAAGCCAGAACGGACGGTCCAGAAATACACGTGGACCGTCTGTTCCAGCAAGCCAGAACGGACGGTTTCGGTGGACCGTCGGGTCTGGACCTGATGAACCGTGGGTCTGGCCCTTCTGGTCCGTCCGGTCTGGACCCTTCCATCTCGGTTTTTTCCGTCGTTTTCTCGTGCGTCTTGTCCTTCCCTGCGTGTGTGACCCTGTAGGCTCATTTGATATAGCAGTATAACCCGAAATCTCTATTTCGGATATACAAGTCATAGGCGGTCTCTAGCAAGACACTATGCCTACCTATCTCGAATAGATTTTGTTCGTGATCTTACGAACGACAGTGATGATTCCGGCTGATGATCTTTTTTGTATCACGATATCATAAGTCAAACATAAGGCATGGACATGCCACCTTATCTGATTCGACTGCTTTCTCGTTCACTGAGTTCGACTGTATGAAATAGATGACGTTCGTCTATAGTGCGGCCATACATTTCATAGTATCGCTCACACGAGGGGCCCAACGATATCTCTCTCTTTTATGATGGGTACAAATTCCGTCTTGACTATCTACAATCCAGCACATGATTCATTTCGTACCTCATACACCATTATAGTCCTCCTGTTATGTAGGACGTTTGACGTATTTAAAGTACTCCTCGTGTCGGATTCCATAGATATCTCAGGTCTTAGGATCCAATCATGGAACCGTCATATGAGATTCAAGTCATGACGCTAGTCCATGTGACAATCTCATGCCGGTCAATCCAATATTCTTTTCTCCAACGAATACCTATGATTGTGATTGTATCCAATACCTATGATCATCTCTATGATCATCATGTAGGGTTATCTACGGGTTCCTAGCATGCGATCATATCGATCTAGGGTTTGGTGTTTACTAGGTTTCATGCAGCGGAAGAAAGATCTAAACCTAGTCAAACGTCACACGCAACCAAACTTGCAAAACACGAAAGATCGTGTATATCACCGAGAGAATCGTTACTTACCTCGTTCTCGATGAAACTTGAAGTTTATTTCGATCCGGGGCCTGTTCTAAACCACTTAGGACTGAAGTTACAGTCCCTCTACATGTATCCACACCGACGGGAAGGATTCCAAACGATTTGGAACGAATCTGCTAGGATTAGTGAAGAAAAGGGTAACTCAAGAGACGAGATCCAATCTCGGGACAATAGAAATCGAAGAGAACAGGTTCTCTAGGGTTCTAGGATGTTTCTCTGAGTTTTAGGTCAGCCTTAATTAAGTTTTGACGAAATCCCAAACTTAAATAAGCTTAGAAAACCCTAAAATCGAATTTTGGAAAGTTTCCCAGATCCCGGTCCGCCGGACCAGGAGCTTGGTCGGCAGACCAGGCTTAGTCCGAGGCTCGCAGACCGTCTAACGTGAGGGCTTGGTCCGGCGGACCACATGTGGTCACCTCCGGACCAAGGCCCTTCTTGGTCTTTCCGGTCCGCCTGGCTTCAGTCTCGGTCCGTCTGACCCACTGTCTGGTCCGCGGCTGACCAACTCCTGGTCAGCCGGACCAGACGTGGACAGATGACCTCCTGACTAACTTCCGGACCTCCTGGGCTGACCGACTTGGTCCGAGGCTGACCAAACTTGGTCAGCTCCGGACCAACACATTGAAAACTCCTAATCATGCTCGTTTCGGTCAACTCTCGTTTCCATTCTTTGGATTCTTCACGTATAAGTCCATCCCTAGTGGTATGTGACCCTGTAGGCCCATTCTAAGTGGTAGTGACTTTAAGAACCTTTCCCGAACCACAAGTCATGGTTAGCCTCTAGCAAGACGCCATGACCACCTACTTAGAATTGAGTTAGAGGTGATCTAACCAAGGCATTAACAGCTCGAATTCTGATCCTTTGTCTCACGATATCATATGTTGAACAAGGGCATGGTTTGAGCCACCCTTCAAGTTCAACTGCTTTCTCATCTTCGCAAATCGACTAGTAAAATAGATGCAACTTCATCTATAGCGTGGCCACGCGTTTTCATAGTCCGACTTCCACGAGAGGGCCCAGCGATATCTCTCCTGTTAAGGAGGTGACAAGTCCCATATTGCATGTCTACTATCTCCATATGATTTGTGAACGTATCTGATCAATGCCGTTATAATCATCCTTTTAAAGATGACGTTTGACGCAGTCAAGACACGCCACTCTTCATATCAGATACTCTAGACATCTCAGGTATGAGGATCCATAAACGAACCGCTGTATGAGATTCAAGTCATGACTCTGTCCATGTGACAATCTCATGCGGGTCATCCAGTTACTCGTTCACAACGAGTACCCATGATTGTGAT
>NW_010965533.1:119395-128131 GCF_000463585.1 Tarenaya hassleriana
TACATGATGGATCCAATTGTCGAGGCATATGGAATCCTACTCATGCGGTCTTGCTCATCCTGTGTCTTTGGACACTGAGTCTTGCTAAGAGCAACGTCATGTCCCATTGGCAAGGCACCCCTCTTGGTGTCTTGCATCTTGAACCGATTCAAGACCTTGTAATTGTATGTACTCTGACTTAGACCAAGAAGCCTTCTAGATCTATCTCTATAGATCTTAATTCCTAGAATATAGGCGGCTTCTCCTAAGTCCTTCATCGAAAAGACCGATCCTAGCCAGGATTTTACTCCTTGCAAGGTAGGAATATCATTTCCGATGACAAGGAAGACCACTGCGCTTCCACTGACCTTCTTGTAAACGCATGGCTCATCTTCGTTTTGCAGGAAGCCAAACGTTTTGACTGCCTCGTCAAATCGAAGATTCCAGCTCCTCGAAGCCTGCTTCAGTCCATAAATAGATCTCTGAAGTTTGCATACCTTCTTCGGACTCTTAGGATCGACAAAGCCCTCGGGTTGTGTCATGTACACATCCTCGAGCAGATTCCCGTTAAGGAATGCGGTCTTGACGTCCATCTGCCATATCTCGTAGTCATAATATGCAGCTATGGCTAGCAGAATCCGTATGGATTTAAGCATCACGACTGGTGAAAAGGTTTCATCATAGTCTATACCATGAATCTGCCGAAACCCTTTCGCGACGAGTCGTGCCTTATAGGTATGCACGATGCCATCCATATCGGTTTTCTGCTTGAAAACCCACTTGCATCCAATGGTCTTAATATCATTGAACGAATCGACCAAAGTCCACACTTTGTTGTCGTACATGGATTGCATCTCAGACTCCATGGCCTGGTGCCATTTCTTGGAATCGGAACTCGCCACAGCCTCTGAATACGACGTAGGCTCGTCATGTTCTAACAGCATGAGTTCATCGTTTCCTATCACAAGAAAACCATATCTTGTGGGCTCTTGGCGAATTCTACCTGATCTCCGAGGTTCACTAGTAGGTGTTGTCTTAACAACTTGTGATACAGATTGAACTGTTTCGACCTGTTCACTCGGTTCTTCGACTATTTGTGGTTCTCGAACTTCTTCGAGATCTATTCTACTCCCACTGACTCTCTTGGAGACTGTTGGGTTTCCTGGGATCTCATGAGCGAATCCTATTCCTAAGAGATCGATTCTAGGGTTTGCGCAGCGGATGTAAAACAAAATTTTATAGAACCCTAGAACCATGCTGCCACTTGGTTCTTCGACTATTTGTGGTTCTCGAACTTCTTCGAGATTTATTCTACTCCCACTGACTCTCTTGGCGACGAACTCTCTCTCCAAGAAAGATCCATTCCGAGCAACAAATACTTTGTTCTCGGGTGGGTTGTAGAACCAGTACCCTTTAGTTTTCTTAGGGTAACCCACAAATATGCATTTATCAGATTTGGCGGATAGTTTGTCATAAGCCAGACGTTTCACATAAACGTCACATCCCCAAATCTTCATAAACGCTAACCTGGGACACTTCCCAGTCCATATCTCATATGGTGTCTTCTGAACCGACTTTGTTGGACAGTTGATTAGTATAAGCGCAGCTGTTTCCAGAGCGTAGCCCCAGAAGGATTTAGGAAGATTGACCTGATTCATCATAGACCGAATCATATCTAATAAGGTTCGGTTCCTCCTCTCGGACATGCCATTCCACTGTGGCGTTCCAAGTGGAGTCAACTGTGAGACAATCCCACAATCTGCCAGATAGTCAGTGAACTCTTGGCTCATATACTCGCCACCTCGATCAGATCGAAGCAACTTGATTGTCTTGCCAAGTTGGTTATGTACCTCGTTTATGAAAATCTTGAACAATTCAAGTGTTTCAGATTTATGTCTCATCAAGTAGACATAACCGTACCTACTGAAATCATCAGTAAACGTAACAAAGTACAGATAACCTCCTCTAGCGGGTGAGCTCATAGGACCGCATACATCACTATGTATGAGTTCTAGCAACTCTGTAGCCCGTTCTCCTTTTCTAGAAAAAGAAGATTTTGTCATCTTGCCCATCAAATAAGAATCGCAAGATTCGATTGATTCATAATCAAAAGAATCAAGAAGTCCATCAGAATGAAACTTCGCTATGCGTTTCTCATTGATGTGACCAAGTCGACAATGCCAGAGATAGGTCAGGTTTAAGTCGTTCGGCTTAAACCGCTTGGTACTAACGTTATAGATTGAACTGTGTCTAGACGGTTTATCATCCAAAATATAAAGGCCATTAAACAGGTAACCATTACCATAAAATAAAGCGCCTCTATAAATAGATAAAGTTTTGTTCTCAATGACAAAACGAAAACCATCAGAATCCAAACATGAAATCGAAATAATATTCCTGCTAATTGCAGGTACAAAATAACAATCATGTAATTCTAACACAAGTCTAGAAGGTAAAGTAAGATCATAAATCCCGACGGTCAACGCAGCAACTCTTGCTCCATTCCCGACGCGAAGATCCACTTCTCCCTTCGCCAGCTGCCTACATCTTCTCAGGCCCTGCACATTTCCATAAATGTGTGAGGCACATCCGGTAACTAATACCCAAGATGTAGAAGTAAACAAGTTAGCTTCTATAACGAAGATACCTGAAGATGAAGCTTCTGCAAGCTTCTTCTTCTTTTGATCTTCTAGGTAGAGTTTGCAGTTTCTGTGCCAATGCCCAATGGCATGGCAGAAATGACACTCTCCCTTCTCAGCCTTAGACTTAGGCTCGGCGGCAACAATTACCGTCTTACCCTTGCCTTTCTTGCTCTTGGAACGCTTCCTTTTGTTGGAACTCTTTCCAACCACTAGGACACTTTTCTCGACTTTGATGTTCTGCTCGGCCGATAGCAACATCCCATGTAGCTCGGTCAAGGCCTTCTCCATCCCATGCATGTTATAGTTCATGTCAAACTGGTCAAAACTATCCGGCAGGGATTGAAGAACTAGGTCTATAGCCAATTCACGACTAACATCCAACCCTAGTCTGTCAAGATCCTCTAGATAACCCTTCATCTTGAGGATATGAGTACTCATAGGTGAACCATTGGTCATCTTACAGTTGACCAGGTTCTTAAGGACGTTAAATCGTTCGACCCTCGCCTGTTCCTCGAACATAGTCCTGAGATGCTCGATCATCTCGAAGGCATCAGTTCCTTCGAGTTGTTTCTGCAACTCAGCCGACATTGATCCGAGCATCAGGCAGGTCACGTCCAGGTTGTCATTGATGTGCTTATGGTAAGCATCTCTGACAGCCCTAGGCGCATTGGCCGCTGGTTCATCCTCATGAACGGCTTCTTCTAGCACTTAGAGCTTCCGCTCATGCCTGAGAACAATTCTCAGGTTGCGGTACCAGTCGAGAAAGTTTCCACCAGTGAGTCTCTCCCGATCCAGAATGGATCGCATGGAGAGATTAGCCAGATTACCTGCAACAGTCATATTCTACAGAAAAAGACAAACAAACAGACAGAAAACATGCAAGTCACTTAGTACACATGCTAATACAGATAATAGATGCAATATGACAGGCTCCCACTAAGAAAAACACCCTCAATGAGTTTCTAAGTGAGTTAGGATCCATATTTCACATGTTTTTGAGTCAGCTAGGGCATGACGCTCAAAACCATGCTATTTAGGTAGACAACGCATTGTCAATCATATCACATATGACTCCTAGATGAGTATGGGATAGTGATACGCTATCACTGCATGTTCCTCATCTCATCCTTACCATTAGGTCCAAGTCCGACTTGATAACCCAATTCAAGCTCAACCATATTCGAGCTATGAGAATCACAATTTCTCCATACTGCCTCACCAAGATAGTCAGGTACGCTCAGCTAGGGCATGACCCGTAACCATGATGATCGAGGCCTTGATAGCTACTCTACTAAGTGTCTGAGGTCCAGTCCAGAGCTGACCAGAATCTGGTCCGCCGGACTGACCTTGGTCAGCTTCTCTAGTTCTCCGTTCTGTCCGTTTTCGGAGAAATTCTGAGCTTGGTCCGTAGCTGACCAGATTTGGTCAGCCTCGGACCAACTCAGTCTGTTTCTCCTGCTCCGAGCTGACTTGGAATCGGAGCGCAGACCAACTGGGCTTGGTCCGGGGCTGACCAAACTTGGTCAGCTCCGGACCAACTCAGTCCGTTTCCTTGGTCAGTCCGCCAGTCTTCGTCTCAGACCTGTGTTGTTTTCGCCTGGTCCGTCGGACCAACTTTTGGTCCGGGGCTGACCAGCGAGAACTTTGGTCCTTCTGACCAAACACGCGGTCCGGAATCTGATCTGTCTGCTTGTCCGACTGACCAACTCTTGGTCCGGCTGACTGCGGACAGATCAGATTCGGAACAGATTTTTTGGGCTTCGAAAATTAGGGTTTTGCCCCGGTTTCGACGCACCGTTAACCCGTCCCAGACTCCATACCATCCATGCATCATTCAACAATCACAAATATCATTAAACATGCATAGATTCAATGATTACATTCAATTTAACGATTAAATCATGCAATCATACAACAAGCACGGCGATATACAGAGAACCAGGCTCTGATACCACTATAGGGTTATCTACGGGTTCCTAGCATGCGATCATATCGATCTAGGGTTTGGTGTTTACTAGGTTTCATGCAGCGGAAGAAAGATCTAAACCTAGTCAAACGTCACACGCAACCAAACTTGCAAAACACGAAAGATCGTGTATATCACCGAGAGAATCGTTACTTACCTCGTTCTCGATGAAACTTGAAGTTTATTTCGATCCGGGGCCTGTTCTAAACCACTTAGGACTGAAGTTACAGTCCCTCTACATGTATCCACACCGACGGGAAGGATTCCAAACGATTTGGAACGAATCTGCTAGGATTAGTGAAGAAAAGGGTAACTCAAGAGACGAGATCCAATCTCGGGACAATAGAAATCGAAGAGAACAGGTTCTCTAGGGTTCTAGGATGTTTCTCTGAGTTTTAGGTCAGCCTTAATTAAGTTTAAGACGACGTTTGACGCAGTCAAGACACGCCACTCCTCATATCAGATACTCTAGACATCTCAGGTATGAGGATCCGTAAACGAACCGCTGTATGAGATTCAAATCATGACACTGTCCATGTGACAGTCTCATGCGGGTCATCCAGTCACTCATTCACAACGAGTACCCATGATTGTGATGTACATCCAATGCATTGATCACACCTCATGCTAGTCTTAATCCATCATTGTTCCTACAATGATGACTGACTAGGGAGTTTAGAATCATTCTCTAATGATTCAAGGATGCCGAAATACAACAAATATGCTAATCGTATAACGGAAAAATAATGCATTCATAACTCAATGAATCAATACAAAGTCAAATATCATATCACGGATCATCCTAGAGCATTACAACCAACACATCAATCACACATCATACTAGTCTTATTACATCATTATTCCCACAATGATATACGACTAGGGAGTTTAGTATTATTCACAACAATACATGGATATTGATAACACGCAATATACACGACTTCAACATGAATTCATCTGACATATCTACTCGGTTTTATATCATCTGAGATGTTTAAATGCGTGTTTAGCCTTGATTTTCGCTTGGTTCATATATGACTGCAGGTACAAGCAATAGGAGTGAAAGAAAAGACAAAAATCCCGGAAAAGAACGAGTTTCAATGCTGCACACGATCGTGTCACCTGCCTTCACACGATCGTGTCTCGTCACCAAGAAAATCACCATCGAAACAAGAGTCCACTCGATCGTGTTTCTGTTGCAACACACGATCGGGTCATTTCGCCAAGACAAGAGTGATATCGAAGGTTCACCCGATCGTGTCTTCTTCACTCACGATCGGGTCAAGTCGCAAAAACCTGACTCTAGATTTACAATCCCACACGATCGTGTCTTTCCTACTCACACGATCGTGTTACTTACGGAATTTTTCGGAAATATTTCCAAATCTAGCCAGAAAATAAAGACTTAACTAGGTCGAGCCTCTAGAGATGGATTCATTTTTCAGACTTTTACGAAGAAAGAGACCTAGAGCACACCAGAAAAGGGGGAGATTATCAGGAAGCAAGAGATCGGAGTAGAAGACAGAGATCACGACGCCGAGAAATCGACTAAGAGTTTCTTCCTTATTCTACTTTACGATGTTTTGTTGAATTGATATGAACCCTGTCAACTCGATGTTTAGCGAGTAGTTCATTTGCTGTAGGTTAGAGATTCACTATGTATGGATCTTTGGTTTTCAATTCCAGACTTCATGGATTTGTTTATTCTATTCAGTTTATTGAGTTGATCTTAATGCGTTTGATCTTGTTGGCCACTTGGTTGAATGAACTCAGGGTTTTAATTCACATAGACATATAGGATTATAACCTAAAAATAACTCAATAAATAGAACAGGTATCACATCGGGAGATGGGTATTTGCCTAGGAATCATGATAGCGTTCATTCATGCATCCAGAGTTTTAGACTATTGAATTAGAAGATTAGTAGGATTAAACCTAGATAGTGAGATTAGACTTGGAAGAGTTAATCTCTACTTTAGAGCTTGAATTCCCTGAATTGGATAAATAAGCCACTGGATTTGCATCCTTTGAAAGATCCTTGCATGTAAAGCAATCCCGAAATCTGCAGTGTTCGTCATTCATAATTTACAACTGTTTTATCGTTTTCTTTGCTACGCTCTCATACTCATATCATTTACTCTGGATTTAGATTTAGATTTGGATTTGATTTCGTTGTCTACTTTTGTCCATGTGTTCGACCCTAGTTACTACACGATCCGAACACTTGCGGAATTTGGTCAGTCTAGGAATTTATCACTTGATCGAAATTTATTCACCTAGATTTGCGACATCAAGTTTTTGGCAACGTTGCCAGGGACAATTTAGGCAATAGGATCCTATCTAGTCTGGATCTTCTTCCTTTTTCTTTTTCTTAAGCGATTTCTCACGTTTTCTTTGTCTGTTTGTTGTCTTTCGTTTGTGCATAGGGTTTTCTAGTGCATGACCAGAGAAGTGCTGGGACATCAGACCTAGTACCTTTTGATCCTGAACTTGAGAGGACCATTACACGAATCCATCGACAGTAGAGACAGATGGAGAACGATCAAGATCTCGCTTTTCCCGGTGATGCTCAGGCAATGCTGACTCAACTTTTGCTCAATATAACACGCCAAAGCACACCGAACTTATGGTCGGTATATGACTGCCGACCATCGACATGACTCGTTTTGAGCGAGCTCAACCCGGCTACCATTCAGATGCTTAGCAATAACTCTTTCCGGGGTAGGCCAAACGAAGACCCGAACGCACATCTCACGCATTTCAAGATGATGTGCCGCTCGATCAAAAGAGAGGCCAGGGTGACAGACGATGACCTCCGTCTACTTGATTTTCCTTGGACTCTCATGGATGCTGCATTGGAATGGCTATATGATTTAGCACCTGATTCCATCCATACCTGGGATCAGCTGGAAGTTCAGTTCATGTCTAAATTATTTCCAGCCCACCGCACTCAAGCAGCTCTCTCAGGTATACACTCATTTAAGCAGGATCAAAGGGAGAGTCTACACGATGCTTGGAGAAGATACAAAGGATATCAGAATCATGTCCTCATCATGGGCTCGACAAAAATTATCTGATCAACACCTTTTTTCGCGGGCTCCGCAACGATACCAAGACTCTGATCCGCGCCTCCTGCGGTGGCAGCATCCAGAACAAGTCATTCATGGACCTGGAACAACATATTGAGATGATGGCTCAAGAAGAAGATGCTTAGAGTGAATATTCTCGCGATATACCAAGGAGAGAAGGCGATCCTAGCCTCAAGATGGTGATTGATCAGTTGGCAGCGCTTAATGCTAAATTCGAGAATGCCAACCTGATTTCTACCACATATGCTCCTACACACCCACAAGACGATCTGGGCATGTATGTAGTGGAAGAGAGAACTGAGGATCTAAACTACGTGAACAACAACACCTACACGAACTCATACAACCCAAGGTGGAGGAATCATCCCAATCTCTCTTACAAGTCAAACAACGTCGAGAACCCCACACAAAATAATCCGAGAGCATCTCACAACCCGAATTAGAGGATTCCTCCTGGTTTTGCTTTTCAATCTAGGGGTTCTAATCAGTGTTGGGTTTCCTGGGATCTCTAGAGCGAATCCTATTCCTAAGAGATTGATTCTAGGGTTTGCGCAGCGGATATAAAACAAAAATTTAATAAACCCTAGAACCATGTTTCTAATGAATCGTAGAAACGTTAGAACGCTTACCTCAATCGATCCGGGGCCTGTATCAATCGAAGAACACGTCTGATCACGAAAGGCAGGAAATTACCTCGCCCTCTACACGTATCCACACTTCGGGATGGATTCCAACGCTTGGAACTTGTCTGCTAGGACTCGAATCTCTATTCGATTTTGTGCTTCGAGAAAACGAGACTCCTCGGTTTTTGAACTCTTTGGATCTCATCCAAAAGCTCTCTCAAACCTCTGAAAGTCGGCCCCCAAAAAGTCTTTTACGAATTAGGATTTTAATCTCTTTCTTATAAAGTGATTTAACCCTAATTTCGGTTTAATTTTCGGAAAACCGAAAAACCGGAATTGCACGTGGACCGTCCGTTCCAGTAAGGCAGAACGAACGGTCTACGTTTAGTGAGGACCGTCCGTTCTATCATCATAGAACGGACGGTCTGCGTGTTGT
>NW_010965533.1:129280-129823 GCF_000463585.1 Tarenaya hassleriana
TGATTAGGTGAAATCGTCTGAGTATGTGTTTGGATCGCTGATGGGATCTGGTTCTTTCGCTTGTGCGATCGCTTCATTGTTGTCACAATACATAGCAATGGGGCTATAAGCACTCGGAATGACACCCAAGTCGCCAACAAACTTCCTGATCCAAACAGCTTCCTTTGCTGCGTCCGACGCTGCAATATACTCAGCTTCTGTAGTAGAATCTGCAACGGTCGCCTGCTTGGAACTCTTCCAGCTAACAGCGCCTCCGTTCAAGCAGATCACATAGCCAGACTGCGATCTGTAGTCATCCGGGTCTGATTAGAAACTAGCATCGGTGTAACCTCTTACAGCGAGCTCGTCTTTCGACCCACCGTATACCAAGAATACATCCTTAGTCCTTCTCAAGTATTTCAGGATGTTCTTGACGGTGATCCAGTGCGACTCACCTGGATCTGTCTGGTATCTACTCGTAATGCTCAACGCGTAGGATACATCCGGTCGAGTACAAAGCATGGCATACATGATGGATCCAATTTCCAAAGCATATGGAATCCG
>NW_010965533.1:131616-134137 GCF_000463585.1 Tarenaya hassleriana
CTGGTTCTGTACTTCGTTTCTGAAAGCCTTGAACATTTCAAGTGTTTCAGACTTATGTCTCATTAAATAGACATAACCGTATCGACTGAAATCATCAGTGAACGTAACGAAATACAGATAACCTCCTCTAGCTGGACAGCTCATTGGTCTACATACATCACTATGTATCAGATCCAATAACTTTGTCGCTCTCTGTCATTTCCCTTTGAAAGGATGCTTTGTCATCTTGCCCATCAAACAAGAATCGCAAGATACAAGAGACTCAAAGTCAAATGAATCCAGAAGACCTTCAGAATGAAGCTTCTGTATGCGCTTCTCGTTTATATGGCCTAGACGACAATGCCAGAGGAAGGTCAGGTTTAAGTCGTTCGGCTTAAACCGTTTGGCACAAACGTTATAGATTGACCTGTATCTAAACGGTTCGTCATCCAAAACATAAAGGCCATTAATATGGTAACCTTTACCATAAAATAAGTCACCTTTATAAATGGACAGACATTTGTACTCAATAACAAATCTAAAACCATCCCCAACGCGGAGCATGAAATCGATATAATGTTCTTACTTATAGCAGGAACAAAATAACAATCATGCATCTCTAATACAAGTCCAGAAGGTAAAGTCAGATCATAAGTCCCGACGGCTAATGCAACAACTTTTCCTCCATTCCCAACGCGGAGATCTGCTTCTCCTTTTGCCAATTGTCTACTTCTTCGCAACCCTTGCACATTTCCACAAATATGCGAGGCGCTTCCGGTATCTTATACCCACGACGTAGAAGTAAACAAATTAGCCTCTATAACGAAGACACCAGAAGTCGAAGCTTCTTTAAGCTTCTTCTTATCCTGATCTTCCAGGTAGAGTCTACAATTTCTGTTCCAATGCCCAACGGCATGACAGAAATAACACTCTTCCTTTTTGGACTTAGGCTTAGGTTCAATGACAACGCTTGTCACTTTCCACTTGCCCTTGCTCTTGGAACGCTTCCTTTTGCTGGAACTCTTTCCAACAA
This sequence comes from Tarenaya hassleriana, assembly GCF_000463585.1. Lineage (NCBI taxonomy): Eukaryota > Viridiplantae > Streptophyta > Magnoliopsida > Brassicales > Cleomaceae > Tarenaya > Tarenaya hassleriana. The sequence continues at coordinate 132,629 of NW_010965533.1, forward strand.
CTACCATTTCACTCTCACCATGGCTTTCAGCTCTCTTTTTGGAATGATGCATTCTACTGATCAACAATCAAAGAATCGTCCATGTCCTCTAATCACTTACGCAATGCCGAGGTCATGTTTCCAAACGTCAAGCTAGACTTGTCCGGATCATCATCCACATGCTTCCAATAAGCATCAATGATCGATCTAGAAGCCATGGTTAGAGTCTTATCCTTCATAAGGATAGATCGCATCGTCAACTTCGGTACAATACCGGTTAACGCTATGTCCTACAGAAAAAAACAAAACAGAACGAAAACACATCTACATGCAGATTCTATCAATGATCTACTACCAGCTAGTCCATCATCAATCAGTGTCAATCTATCTATGATCCACTACCAGCTAGTCCATCATCAAACAATGACAACACAGATGCAAAGATGAACTATATTCCCATAAAGAAAACTAACCCTACAATAATTTTCCATATGGGACTAAGATCCGTATTTCACACAAGAACAAATTGTTACACCTATCCTTATGCTATTTAGGTAGACATCTAATGTCAATCATATCCAATATGACTCTTAGATCCTTTATGAGACTATGATATCAAATATCATTGCATACTCGTCTCATCTGTACCATTAAGTCTCAAGTCAAACTTGACAACTTAACCCAAGATAAACCATATTCAAGCTGTAGGAACCACGATTTCCTACCCTGCCTCACAAAGAAAATCCGGCACGCTCAGCTTTGGCATGACCCGTGTTACGGATGATCAATGCCTTGACAGGCGCTCTAGTAATGGGAGGTACACACTTAGCATTACATAAATATGGGATTTTCGAAACCACACTTAGATCAAGCATATACTTTCAAGCTATGAGAACCACCATTTCTCCATCTTGCCTCACCAAGATAATACGGCACACCCAGCTTTGGCATGGCCCATGACACGTACGATCGAGGCCTTGACAAGTGCTTTACTCGTAGAGCTCCTAGATCTAACCGGTTTCTGTGCAACGATTGTATATATCAAGGATCAATAATTATTCCTTGATCAGATGTATTACATAATCCGAATAGACCATCCATTCGATTATGTAAACCCAATCTCGAAGCTCCTACTCAATCAAGCATATCCAATATTTTTATTAAGTCACAGGCATTCTTTCACTATGGACCATCCATAAGAATAAATCATGTTATTTGAGTCACAGTTGATCAGATTAAGCAACGATTGCATAATCGGACTTCGAAAATGAAAAATTCGGAATCTTGTCCTCGGACCGTCTGTTCTAAAGATAGAACGGATGTTCCAGGATGGCAGAACGTTCAGTCTCGACTTCAGAAGCCAGAACGGATGTTGCGCTCAGTAGCCAAGCAGAACGGACGTTCTGCTGGGGACAGAACGAACAGTCCACGACTGCAGAACGGACAGTCCGCTCTAAGCCATGGAACGGACGGTCTGCGTGACAGAACGGACGGTCCGCACTTCGCAGAACGACCGGTCCAGCCACAGAC
>NW_010965533.1:134193-135415 GCF_000463585.1 Tarenaya hassleriana
TACGTCCGGTCCAGACTTGCAATTCGAGGTTCAACCTCCCGTTCCGTAGCTCCAGTCCGCCACCCCGGACCGTCCGGTCTGGCTTACCCAAAACGGACGGTCTAGGGTTCATGAACGTGATCAGATCACGTTCTACCGTGTTCTCGGCCCCGATCAGATCCGAAACTGATCTGAATTCTCATGTGAACCCAAAATTCGAACTCCTGCACTCTATGCAACATGAAACATGCAATCTACACTAGATTCAATCATCAAACATGCATAGAAATCAAAGCAAACTTGGATTCAAACAATTCAAATCCTAAAACGTGCGTGATCGGGTTCTACGAAATCAAAACAGAGCACCAGGCTCTGATACCACTGTTGGGTTTCCTGGGATCTCTAGAGCGAATCTTATTCCTAAGAGATCGATTCTAGGGTTTGCGTAGCGGATATAAAACAAAAATTTAATAAACCCTAGAACCATGCTTCTAATGAATCGTAGAAAGGTTAGAACGCTTACCTCAATCGATCCGGGGCCTGTATCAATCGAAGAACACGTCTGATCATGAAAGGCAGGAAATTACCTCGCCCTCTACACGTATCCACACTTCGGGATGGATTCCAACGCTTGGAACTTGTCTGCTAGGACTCGAATCTCTATTCGATTTTGTGCTTCGAGAAAACGAGACTCATCGGTTTTCGAACTCTTTGGATCTCATCCAAAAGCTCTCTCAAACCTCTGAAAGTCGGCCCCCAAAAAGTCTTTTACGAATTAGGGTTTTAATCTCTTTCTTATAAAGTGATTTAACCCTAATTTCGGTTTAATTTTCGGAAAACCGGAACCTGGAACAGACGGTCCGGAATTGCACGTGGACCGTCCGTTCTAGTAAGGCAGAACGGACAGTCTACTTTTAGTGCGGACCGTCCGTTCTATCATCATAGAACGGACGGTCTGCGTGTTGTCGTGGACCGTCCGTTCTGCTACCCAGAACGGACGGACCACACATCCGGACTGTCGGGTCTCGACCCATCCGACTCGGTTTTCCGTCGTTTTCTCTCGTGCATTTGTCCTTTCCTGCATGTGTGACCCTGTAGGCTCATTCGACATAGCAGTATAACCCGAAATCTCTATTTCGGATATACAAGTCATAGGTGGTCTCTAGCAAGACACTATGACTACCTATCTCGAATAGAGTTTGTTTGTGATCATACGAAAGCCAGTGATGATTCCGACTGATGA
>NW_010965533.1:135534-141373 GCF_000463585.1 Tarenaya hassleriana
CCATATGAGATTCAAGTCATGACGGTAGTCCATGTGACAATCTCATGCGGGTCAATCCAGTATTCCGTTCTCCAACGAATACCTATGACAGTGATCGTATCCAATACCTATGATCATCTCTATAATCATCAATCACACATCATACTAGTCTTATTATGTCATCATTCCCATAATGACACAAGACTAGGGAGTTTAGTATCATTCATAATGATACATGGATTTCATAACAGATCTAGTATGCAAGAACATGTAATGAATCAAATACTCTCATATAAACCATATAAAGTATCAATACATCGAATGTATCTAAACAAAGCTCATAAACAGTACATCATAGAGCACTAAACCAACAATCAGAACTCCAACTACAGAGCTCCCGGGCAGACTTCCAACAATCCCACGCCTTCTGGTAATCGCGATCTTACTCAAGATACATATGCTCTTATTCAACAACTCATGCAGGCACATGAAAAGACGACTCAGGAGTTTTGCACTCAATTCGTGAGCATTGACGCCCACTTTAAGCTCGTAGATAATCAGATTGCTCAGTTAGCGGCGGACTCTCAAAGACCGTCTGGCGTCCTTCCAGGTAAACCTGAGACTAACCCTCGCGAACACATTAATGCCATTACTCTGCGGAGTGGTAAACAGGTAGACACTCGACACTCTCCAATGGTCGAGCAAAGCGAGGTCTCCAATGATCGTGCTACCCCTGATGACACTCCCGAACCAGATACGTACCTCCTCCTCCTAGGCCTCCACCGGTACCATTTCCATCCTGCCTGAGGAAGCTCAACGAAGATAGCCAATTTGTTAAGTTCGCGGAGATGCTGAAGAAACTCGAGGTAACCATGCCTTTCCCTGAAGCCATTTTACAGATTCCCTCGTATACTAAATTTTTGAAGGACATCCTGACCAAGAAGAGGGTCATTGAGAAAGAGACTGTAGCTCTCATTGTCGAATGCAGTGCCTTGATACAACACGAGTTACCACCCAAGCGCTCGAACCCAGGTAGTTTCTCAATCCCTTGTACATTGGGTAACGTTTACATCGATCGTGCTTTGTGTGATCTAGGAGCCAGCGTTAGCCTTCTTCCACTCTCCATTTTCAAGAAGCTGAATGTGGGCGAACTAAAACCCACTCGGATGGCTCTCCAATTAGTCGATCGCATTGTTAAGTACCCTGCTGAAATACTTGAAGACGTCCCTTTGAAAGTCGAGAATTTCTACATTCTAGTTGACTTCGTGGTTCTAGACATGGACGAGGATTCTAAGGTACCCATCATTCTCGGTCGTCCGTTTCTTAGCACTGCAGATGCTGTCATTCATGTTCGAACAGGTCGCCTCACCATGAAGATTGGTGATGAGACGGTGGAATTTACTCTAGACAAAACTCTCAAGCAACCGTCATCTACAGAATCCGCCTACTTCATCGATATCTTCGGACCCTTTGAAAGGTAATGCACCAATTTCATCGTGACGATCCTTTAGAGTTCAATCTTTTATCACAGGATAGCATCTACACGACATAGACCAGATGTGGATCTACGGTCGCATTTTAGAGCATGAAGAATTTTTGGGAAATTTTGAGTTAGACACGATCGTGTCCAAAGCCGCGATGCCATTTGCGCAAATCAGCCATCTGACCCGATCGTTTCTCTAATGCAACATGATCGTGTTGCCGGTGTTTTGACTTCCAGAAAAATTCAGCCATCTGACCCGATCGTGTCTCTGCTGCAACACGATCGTGTCTCCCTCTCAGATCAAAATCCGAACTGTTCACCATTCGACCCGATCGTGTCAGACAGCGCCACACGATCGTGTCTCATTCCAAATTTTGTGCACGTTCCATCTTCGTCTCACGCCACGTCTCTTTCCGCAACCAACTCAAGTTTGTTTTCTAACCCCCTAGTTGATTCTGTTCTTCGTCACAAACAACCCTGCGTCCATCGATTGGAACCCTAATTGTGCACCGGTGCTTGATCTTAAACCCCTCCCAGAAAGACTCAGGTATGAATATCTTGGACCCAAATTCACATATCATGTTATCATTAATGCCGACTTGGACTCCTCCCAAGTCCGTATGTTGTTAGCTATGCTGCGCAAATACAAGAAAGTGATAGGTTACACGATCAGAGATATCAAGGGCATCAGTCCATCTTTATGCATGCATCGGATTCATCTCGAAGATGCGACGAAAACTTCTATTGAACATCAACGTCGTCTCAACCCGAAGCTTCAAGAGGTTGTCAAGAAAGAAGTAATAAAACTTCTAGACGCATGTATTAACTTTCCTATCTCCGATAGCTCTTGGATTAGTCATGTGCAGGTAGTTCCGAAGAAACGTGGGATGACAGTCATCAAGAACGATCAAAATGAGTTGATATCGACAATAACTGTCACAGGATGGCGTATGTGCATTGATTACAGGAAACTTAATGCCAACACAATGAAGGATCATTTTCCACTGCCATTCATTGACCAAATGCTCGAGCATCTCGCTCTGCACTCTTACTTCTGCTTTCTTGACAGGTATTCAGGTTTCTTTCAGATTCCTATACATCCTTCTGACCAGGAAAAGACTACGTTTACTTGCCCATATGGTACATTTGCTTATAGACATATGCCTTTTGGTCTTTGCAACGCCCCTCGTACTTTTCAGCGTTGCATGATGTCTATATTCTCAGATGTGATTGAAGATATTATGGAGGTGTTCATGGATGATTTTTCTGTCCATGGGCCCTCCTTTGATGTGTGTCTGACGAATCTTTCGCGAGTTTTAGACAGGTGTTCACAGGCTAATTTAGTGCTCAACTGGGAGAAATGCCACTTCATGGTTCGCGAAGGCATCGTTCTCGGACACAAAATTTCGGAAAGAGGGATCGAGGTTGACCGAGCTAAGATAGAAGTAATCGAGAAACTGCCTCCACCTTGCAACGTCAAAAGCATCCGCAGTTTTCTCGGTCATGCAGGTTTCTATAGGAGGTTCATTATAGATTTCTCCAAGATCTCCAAACCACTAACCATCTGCTCTGCAAGGAAGCGTCATTCGAGTATACGGCTGACTGCAATATTGCATTCCAAGCACTGAAGAAAGGTCTGACATCTGCTCCTATCATTCAACCTCCGGATTGGGATCATCCTTTTGAAATTATGTGTGATGCCAGTGATTACGCGGTTGGCGCAGTTCTCGGCCAACGTAAAGACAAGAAACTGTTGGTTTAGTGCTCTATGATGTACTGTTTGCGAGCTTTCTTTGGATACATTTGATGTATTGATACTTTCTATAGTTTTATGAAAGTGTTTGATTCATTACATGTTGTGCATACTAGATATGTTGTGAAATCCATGTATTGTTATGAACAATACTAAACTCCCTAGTCATGTATCATTGTGGGAATAATGATATACTAAGACTAGTATGATGTGTGATTGATGATCATATAGATGATCATAGGTATTGGATACGATCACAGTCATAGGTATTCGTTGGAGAACGGAATACTGGATTGACCCGCATGAGATTGTCACATGGACTAGCGTCATGACTTGAATCTCATATGGCGGTTCCATGATTGGATCCTAAGACCTGAGATATCTACGGAATCCAACATGAGGAGTTGCGTGCTTTGAATACGTCAAACGTCCTGCGTAACAGGAGGACTATAAAGGCGTGTATCAGGTACGAAACGAATCATGTGCTGGATTGTAGATAGTCAAGACGGGATTTGTACCTCTGTAAAAGAGAGAAATATCGCTGGGCCCCTCGTGTGAGTGAGACTGTAGAAATGTGTGGCCGCACTATAGACGAGCGTCGTCTATTTCAGACAGTCGAACTCAGTGAACGAGAAAGCAGCCGAATCAGATAAGGTGGCTTGTCCATGCCTTATGTTCGACATATGATATCGTGATACAAAAGGATCATCAGCCGGAATCATCACTGGCGTTCGTAAGATCACGAACAAACTCTATTTGAGATAGGTAGTCATAGTGTATTGCTAGAGACCGCCTATGACTTGTATATCCGAAATAGAGATTTCGGATTATACTGCTATATCGAATGAGTCTACAGGGTCACACACGCAGGGAAGGACAAATGCACGAGAGAAAACGACGAAAAACCGAGACGGAAGGGTCTGGAACGGACGGACCAGAAGGGCGGACCGGACGGTCCGCCTGGTCTAGACCCGACGGTCCAAAACACAGTCCGTCCGTTCTAGAAGGTCTGGAACGGGCGGCCCGTTCGGTCAGACCGTCCGTTCTACGTGCTAGAACGGACGGTCCAAGTGCAATTCCGGACCGTCCGTTCCGGGTTTTGGGTTTTCAAAAATTAGACCGAATTAGGGTTAAATCATCTTATAAGAAGGAGATTAAAACCCTAATCAAGAGAGAGACTTTTTGAGCCGTCTTTGGCAGAATTCTAAGGGCTTTTGGTGAGATCCAAATAGTTCAAGGAATTCTAAGTCTTGTTTTCTCGAAGCATCAAACCGAATAGCAGATTCGGGTCCTAGCAAACAAGTTCCAATCGTTGGAATCCATCCCGAGGTGTGGATACGTGTAGAGGGCGAGGTATTCTTCCTCCCTTTCGTGATCAGACGAGTTCTTTAATTGATAAGGCCCCGGATCAATTGAGGTAAGCGTTCTAACGTTTCTACGATTCATAGAAGCAGGTTTCATTCAAATTTTTGTTTTACATCCGCTGCGCAAACCCTAGAATCGATCTCTTAGGAATAGGATTCGCTCTAAAGATCCCAGGAATCCCATCAGTGGTATCAGAGCCTGGTTGCTCTGTTTTGATTTCGTAGAACCCGATCACACACGTTTTAGGATTTGAATTGTTTGAATCCATGTTTGCTTTGAATTCTATGCATGTTTGATGATTGAATCTATGGTAGATTGCATGTTTCATGTTGCATAGAGTGCAGGAGTTCAAATTTTGGGTGTGCAGAAGAATTCAGATCAGTTTCGGGTCTGATCGGGGCCAAGAACGCCGGAGAACGTGATCTGATCACGTAAACGAACCCTAGACCGTCCGTTCTGGGTAAGCCAGACCGGACGGTCCGGGGGTGGCGGACTGCACAGATCAGAACAGATGGTCTGCTCTGGATCGTCCGTTCCGTCTGCTGCGGACCGTCCGTTACGGCTGGTTCAGACCGATCGTTCTGCAAGCCTGGAACGTCCGTTCTGCCACCAGAACAGACGGTCCGAGGTCCAGATTCTGAAATTTTTCGTTTTCTAGGTCCGATTATGCAAACGTTGCTTATTCTGATCATTTGTAACTCAAATAGACATGATTCATTCTTATGGATGGTCCATTGTGAATGAATGCATGTAACTTGATCAAGATATGGGATATGCTTGATTGAGTGGGAGTGATAACTTCTATTTTTCTCTATATTTTGATAAGAGTTTGTCTAGGTTTTACGGGATAATCACATGCATTCATAGACATTCTAGGCGTGCTAGGACACAAAAACTCGGTTGTGCTTTAGTTTTGCAGATTACAGGTTTCGAAGACGATTGGACTCAAAAAGGAGCTATTTGGAGTGTTAAAGGAGAAGTCCGGATGAGGTACTCATGTTGCGACATCAATATCTTTCTCCACAGAGGTCCAAATCATGCAAAACTTGTACCATTGGAAAGAGCCTTCAAGAGCTTCGAGTAGACACCAAAATCGCGTAAATCCGACACCGGAGCAGAAAGATATGAGCGAAATCGCGAAGACCAGAAAACTGCCAGTGCAGGGCCGGATCCAACTGGATCCGGTCCGAATCAAGACAGCTGAGCTCGAGCCCAGGAATCTGGATCCGGTCCGGATCCACCTGGAATCGGTCCGGATC
>NW_010965533.1:141969-148034 GCF_000463585.1 Tarenaya hassleriana
AGTGAGTTAGTAGACCGAGAGGTGAATTCTCTATTCTTGTTGCTTGATGATTCCCGAATACAAGTACGATGTCGTTATTCTTGCGAATACGATCCCGATACCCCTAGTCATCCTTGTTTGATAGGTCACTCGTTTTCATTGCTTTCTTATTTCGTTTTCCGTAGATTTTACATATTTCTACCATCACTTGCTTGCTTGCTTTGATCTCTTTTTGATTTAGATTTGGATTTAGCAACTGGTCCTTGTGTTTGACCCCGTGTTACGACGATCCGTATCCTTGCGGTGAGTTGTGAATCCGGTTATATATTTTAGACTCGGTACACACGTATCAGGGAGCTTCAAGATTGGGAGTACATAATCAAATGGATGGTCTATTCGGATTATGTTAATCGTTGCAAAGAAACCGATTAGATCTAGTAGCTCTATGAGTAAAGCACTTGTCAAGGCCTCGATCGTACGTGTCATGGGCCATGCCAAAGCTGGGTGTGCCGTGCTATCTTGGTGAGGCAAGATGGAGAAATTGTGGTTCTCATAGCTTGAAAGTAGATGCTTGATTTAAGTGTGGTTTCGAAAATCCCTTATTTATGTAATGCTAAGCGTGTACCTCCCATTACTAGAGCGTCTGTCAAGGCATCGATCATCCGTAACACTGGTCATGCCAAAGTTGAGCGTGCCGGATTATCTTTGTGAGGCAGGGTGGGAAATTGTGGTTCCCACAGCTACATGGTTTACCTTAGGTTAAGTTGTCAAGTTTGACTTGAGACTTAATGGTACAGATGAGACAAGTATGCAATGATATTTGATATCATAGTTTCATAAATGATCTAAGAGTCATATTGGATATGATTGACATTAGATGTCTACCTAAATAGCATAAGGCTGGGTGTAACAATTCATTCTTATGTGAAATACGGTTATTAGTCCCATATAGAAAATTATTGTAGGGTTAGTTTTCTTATGTGAAATACGGTTTCTTATGTGAAAATTATTGTAGCATAAGGCTGGGTGTTTGCATCTATGTTGTCATTGATTGATGATGGACTAGCTGGTAGTAGATCATTGATAGAATCTGTATTTGTTTTTTGTTCGTTCTGTTTTGTCTTTTTCTGTAGGACATGGCGTCAACCGATAGTGTACCGAGTTTGACGATGCGATCTATCCTTGAGAAGGATAAGTTGACCGAGACGAATTTCTTGGACTGGTATCGTGATGAGGACATCACATCGGACGTGGAGCTTGGAGGAGCATCGGACGTAGAGCTTGGAGCAGCTTCGGATGAGGAGCATGGACATGACGCGGAGTGCGGAGCAAGGATCCGCCCGTCACTCGATCCAAGACACGGCTTATGCGACAACAATTCAACACGTTTGTCTCCCGTGCCATAAGCGAACTCGCACTCGGACGCGCGTGCTCATTCCTGGACGACGCAGCCTCAACCCGTAACATTCTTGTGTGCGGAGACATCGTTGCTTCGGAGCCAAGCTAACTCAAGGGAAGCTTCTTCTGCAGTAAGCAATCTCCAACAGCTATATTAGAAGTCAACTACTTGCATTAAACTCTAGCCTTGCATATTAAGATGTATTTAATGCATTAGTTAGATTTTTGTTTAAGTATGAGAACGCTTTCCTTTGTAATCAGATTTGCTTTTGGCAGAATTGAGTTTTAACTTTGTTTTCCTCCACTGTGGTGTCGAGTGTCTCACTTGGTCCATCCAAGTTACGGTTTGTCCGAGCAACTCGGTTCGTCCGAGTCCCGTTGGTTCGTTCGACGTTTTTGTCTTGGTTCGTCCGAGACCGACCGATTGGTTAGTCCATAGGTCTTCTATCCCCTTTCACGCCTCCATCTCCGCTGCTTCGGATCAAGTTTGAGTGCCTCCGGGCGAGTGATTGATTCCGAACACACTCCTCCATTCCCCTCCGCCGTTACAACCTCGGGCGAGTTCAAGTGCCCCCTTCGGCCAGTGATCTCCCGTCGTTGATGCTCTATCTCGATCGCCACGAGTCTCACACTCCTAGGGCGTGTATCATTTTTGGTATCAGAGCTGTTCGCTCCAACGGACGCTCGAAATCCCGGGTGAGATCGTTCCTTCTCTATCACTTTCGTTGTTAATCGATTTCATTCAAACCCTTCAACTTCCATTTGCGATTTCTATATCAAATTTCACAGCAACGTTTTGAACTCTTTAAGGGCTGATTACGTGTTGTTTTGGCAGTTCGAAACCCCCCGAAGATCGCACGAACGCTGCTGCACAACGCCTCCAACGTCGGCCTTGGAAAGCTCTCGGTGAGATCTTTCCTTGATAGCGATTTTGGACTCTGTTTCGTTTCAGATTCTATTCCGCCCTTGCACGTCTACATTTATTTGTGTTCCTTGCCCAAAAAACGGACTTAAACCTTTCGGAACTCAAATAGATTGGGTGCTGTTTGATTTAACTGTCGCGTGCACCATCGCAAGGCGGTTGCTTCCGAGCGTTTGATTGTTGTGTGTAAATCCCTGTTCAAAGCACGTCGGCACTGCTCGTATATTGCTGTCTATTTGCGTGATTGATAGCCTTGAGTACGAAACTATTTAGTTCTGTTCGTATTAGGACAGTTTCACACGTCTGTTTGCTTGAACGATTGCTCGAACCCCGACATTGTTGAGTGACATTGCACGTTTCGTGTTGTCTGATCGTGTTTGAGTTAGAGCTGCACGTATATTTTATTCTTAGTACGTTTAGGATCTGTAGTACAAGTGATTGTTGCACGTTGCGTGTTGGTCGCTGTTTGCAAGAGAGTTGAGCGAAATGAGTGCGCACGAGGTTTCTACCGAGGGAGCCAACATAGAGTCTAGTAACGGTGCTCTATTTAGATCGATACAGCAGATCATGGACAAATTAGCACGTCTAGAGGAGAATAGGCCCCCTGCGCAACCTGAACCCAACCTAGAGAACCCCTAGATCGTCCTAGACCCCATAGAGATGATGAGAGCGACATAAGACAGCAACGTAGACCGAGAGTCGTTGTGGAGACGACCGACGTCGAAAGGAACCATAGACGTAGAGCCCCTAGGCCGAGAGAGAGGGTAGTTGAGGAGATTCCCCATCGGGATCACCCTCCGAGACGAAGAGGCTATAGGCCGCGGGCTCAAGTATCCGACGAGGAGTCGGAATACGACGATCCACCGCTTAGACCCCATAGAGCACGTGCGAGAATTCATGTTTGGTCGGACTCTAGTGAGGCACCAAGGCGTAGGGATAACCCTCGCCCTAGGGCTAGACCACATAGGTGGGTCGATGTTGCCGAGGAAGAAGAAGAACGTGAATACCTGCAACCTAGGGGACAAGGGGCTGATCTTAAGCTCAAGCCTCCTTTGTTCATAGGAAAAGTAGATCCCGAGGCCTACTTAGATTGGGAGCGTCGCATGCATAACATTTTCGAATGTTACTCTTACTCGGACCGTCAGAAGGTCCAATACGCGGCTGCTCAACTAGCCGAGACTGCGTTAGCATGGTGGGATCGTGAGGTTAGTGAGAGACGACGCGCTCACATAGAGCCAAACGTGGCCGGAAATGAAAGCCCTCATGCGTAAGCGTTATGTTCCCCCTCACTTCCACCGAGAACTCCAACGCCGATATAAAGCACCCACACCCCTATAAGCTTCAATGGTTGAACAACCAAGGGGAGATAAGGGTCAATGAGCGGGTCAAGATTCCCTTTAGCATAGGACGATATCACGATGAGGTCATGTGTGACGTCGTTCCCATGCAAGCGGGACATGTGCTACTAGGGCGGCCATGGCAATTCGATCGTAAGGTTAAGCACGACGGTCGGGCCAACCAATACTCGCTCATACACAACAAGAAGAAGGTCGTGTTGGCACCCCTCACGCCATCTCAAGTTCATGAGATGCAGATGCGACTCGCTAAAGAAACCGAGGTAAAGAAAGGAAACTTCTACCTACGGACGAGTCAAGTCGAGAAGGCGTTGAGACAAGACTCTCCTTCGGTGATTTTGATGGTCTTTAAAGACCAAATCACACTCCGAACTGATCCCTCTCACGAGAGTTCAGCCATATCACGGCTTCTTGATCAGTTCCGGGATGTTTTTCCCGAGGATATCCCCGCCGGACTCCCTCCTATCCGCGGTATTGAGCACCAAATCGATTTAGTACCCGGTGCGCCGCTACCTAACCGCCCAACTTACAGTATGAACCCCGAGGAAACAAAAGAGCTCGAGAAGCAGGTTCGAGAGCTGATGGATAAGGGGTACATTAGGGAGAGTTTGAGTCCGTGCGTTGTTCCGGTACTTCTAGTACCGAAGAAAGACGGGACACGGCGGATGTGCGTAGACTACCGTGCAATAAACAACATCACGGTCAAGTATCGCCATCCAATTCCCCGCCATGATGATATGCTCGACGAGCTTAGTGGAGCCACGATCTTTTCAAAGATCGACTTGAAAAGTGGCTATCATCAAGTCCGAATGAAAGAAGGCGACGAATGGAAAACCGCCTTCAAGACGAAACAAGGACTCTATGAGTGGCTTGTGATGCCTTTCGGGCTCACTAACGCCCCGAGTACCTTCATGAGGCTCATGAATCACATTTTGAGAGCCTTCATTGGAAAATTCGTGGTTGTGTACTTTGACGACATCCTCGTGTACAGTCGAACCGAGGAGGACCAAGTGACTCACTTGGAACGAGTCCTAACCACTTTGCGGAAAGAGAGTCTTTACGCCAATTTGAAGAAATGCTCGTTCTACACTAATGAGATTGTCTTCCTAGGCTTCGTGGTTAGTTCTAGTGGGCTTAGGGTCGATGAGTAAAAAAAAAGCCATAACAGAATGGCCGACCCCTACCACTGTTGGACACCTGCGTAGTTTCCACGGCTTAGCTAGCTTTTACCGCCGTTTCATGCGGGACTTTAGTAGCATAGCCGCTCCCCTTACTGCGGTCATCAAGAAGGACGTACCCTTCGAGTGGGGAGACACACAAGAGCGCGCCTTTGCTGCGCTCAAGGACAGCCTTACACATGCTCCCGTCTTGGTTCTCCCGAACTTTGACAAGACATTTGAAGTCGAGTGTGATGGGATTCCTGGGATCTCATGAGCGAATCCTATTCCTAAGAGATCGATCCTAGGGTTTGCGCAGCGGATGTAAAACAAAAATTAATGAAACCCTAGAACCATGCTTCTATTAATCGTAGAAACGTTAGAACGCTTACCTCAATCGATCCGGGGCCTGTCTCAATTGAAGAATCCGTTTGATCATGAAAGGGGGAAGATTACCTCGCCCTCTACATGTATCCACACCTCGGGATGGATTCCAACGGTTGGAACTTGTCTGCTAGGACCCGAATCAGCTATTCGGTTTTGTACTTCGAGAAACCGAGACTTCAATCACACTCTTGAACCTCTTGGATCTCACCAAAAGTCTGTCAAAAGAGTTCTAAAGTCGGCCAGCAAAAGCTCTCACTTAATTAGGGTTTTAATCTCTTTCTTATAAGGTGATTTGATCCTAATTCGGTCTAATTTCGAAAAACCTGAAGCCTGGAACGGACGGTCAAGAAATGCACGTGGACCGTCCGTTCCAGCACGTAGAACGGACGGTCTGGCATTAGTGGACCGTCCGTTCCAGACCTTCTGGAACGGACAGTCCGTTCTGGACGGTCGGGTCTGGCTCGGCGGATCGTCCGTTCTGGACTTCTGGTCCGTCCGTTCCAGACCCTTCCGTCTTGGTTTTTTGGTCGCTTTCTCGTGCGTTTCGTCCTTCCAAGCCGTTGTAGGCTCATTCGATATAGCAGTATTACCCGAAATCTCTATTCCGGATATACAAGTCATAGGCGGTCTCTAGCAAGACACTATGACTACCTATCTCGAATAGAGTTTGTTCGTGATCTTACGAACGCCAGTGATGATTCCGGTTGATGATCCTTTTGTATCGCGATATCATATGTCGAACATAAGGCATGGACAAGCCACCTTATCTGATTCGACTGCTTTCTCATTCACTGAGTTCGACTGTCTGAAATAAACGACGTTCGTCTATAGTGCGGCCACACATTTCCACAGTCTCGCTCACACGAG
>NW_010965533.1:148119-153248 GCF_000463585.1 Tarenaya hassleriana
GACCACGTGACTCACTTGGAACAAGTCCTAACCACCTTGCGGAGAGAGAGCCTTTACGCCAATTTGAAGAAATGCTCGTTCTGCACTAACGAGATCGTCTTCCTAGGCTTCGTGGTTATTTCTAGTGGACTTAGGGTCGATGAGGAAAAGATCAAAGCCATAACGGAATGGCCGACCCCTACCACTGTTGGACACGTGCGTAGTTTCCACGGCTTAGCTAGCTTTTACCGTCGTTTCGTGCGGGACTTTAGTAGCATAGCCGCTCCCCTTACTGCGGTCATCAAGAAGGACGTACCCTTCGAGTGGGGAGATACACAAGAGCGCGCCTTTGCTGCGCTCAAGGACAGCCTTACACATGCTCCCGTCTTGGTTCTCCCGAACTTTGACAAGACATTTGAGTAGCAGTGCGACGCATCCGGGATTGGCATAGGAGTCGTCCTTATGCAAGAAAAGAAACCAGTAGCTTTCTTTAGTGAAAAGCTAAGCGGGGCTGCGCTCAATTACTCGACCTATGACAAGGAGCTATATGCACTTGTACGAGCTCTAGAGACTTGGCAACATTACTTGTTGGCCAAGGAATTCGTAGTGCATTCGGATCATGAGACGCTAAAGCATCTCAAGGGCCAAACCACTCTTAAGCGTCGGCACGCTAAGTGGTTAGAGTTTATTGAGATATTCCCGTACGTTATCAAGTACAAGAAAGGAAAGGAGAATGTCGTGGCCGATGCTTTGTCTCGCCGACACACATTGATCTCGGTCATGGAGACGAGATT
The DNA here is from genome assembly GCF_000463585.1 of Tarenaya hassleriana. Taxonomy (NCBI): domain Eukaryota; kingdom Viridiplantae; phylum Streptophyta; class Magnoliopsida; order Brassicales; family Cleomaceae; genus Tarenaya; species Tarenaya hassleriana. The sequence goes on from NW_010965533.1 coordinate 148,893, forward strand.
GTTCGGCTTTGAGCACGTGAAAGTACGGTATGAGGACGACCGTGACTTCGGAACCCTCGTAGAAGAATGTAAGAAAGGTGGATTCGGTCCCTATTACTTGCACGATGGGTATCTTTTCCGAGATAGACGTCTATGTATCCCTCAAGGATCTTTATGGGATGTCATACTCCGAGAAGCTCATGGAGGAGCTCTCGCTGGTCACTTCGAAGTAGACAAGACGTTGGCCGCTGTTCAAGAACATTTCTTTTGGCCACATCTTAAGCGAGATGTACGGAGGTTTTGCGCCAAATGCGTCGAATGCCATCGAGCAAAATCGAAGGTGCAGCCTCACGGACTGTACATGCCACTACCGATCCCTACGCAGCCTTGGGTCGACATATCCATGGACTTCGTTCTTGGACTACCCAAGATCCAACACAAGGATTCTATCTTTGTCGTTGTTGATCGGTTTTCAAAGATGGCTCATTTCGTGCCATGTGCCAAGACGGACGATGCTAAAAACATCGCCAATCTATTCTTTCGAGAGATAGTCCGTCTTCACGGCATACCAAGGACGATAGTGTCGGATCAGGATTCGAAATTCCTCAGCCATTTTTGGCGGACACTTTGGAAAAAGATTGGCACGAAACTCGTCTTTTCGACGACTTGTCATCCGCAAACGGATGGACAGACCGAGGTGGTCAATCGGACGTTATCCACTCTTTTGCGAGCCACCATCGGGAAGACATTAGGGAATTGGGTTGAGTGCATACCTCATATTTACGCTTATAACCGAGCGATACATTCGGCATCTAAGCACTCCCCGTTTGAGATCGTGTACGGATTTAATCCGATTACACCGCTTGATCTCGTTGTCCTACCCGACCACAAGATTCTTAATCTCGATGGAGAGAAAAAGGCCGAGTTCGTTAAGCAGCTGCATCAACGCGTCCGCGATAATATTGCTAAGCGAACCGAGTCTTACGCAAAGCATGCCAACAAGGGCCGTAAGACGATGACATTCAAGGAGGGTGACTGGGTTTGGCTAAACTTTCGACCCGAGCGTTTCCCGGATAAACGCAAGTCCAAGTTATCCCCTAGAGGCGATGGGCCATTTCGGATTAGTGAGAAAATTAACAATAACGCCTATCGTCTTGAGCTGCCCGATGAGTATAATGTTTCCGATTCCTTTAACGTGGCTGATCTACGCCCTTTTGATGCAGGTACAAACATTTCGAGGACGAAATCTTTTCAAGAGGGAGGAAATGATGAGGACATCACATCGGACGTGGAGCTTGGAGGAGCATCGGACGTAGAGCTTGGAGCAGCTTCGGATGAGGAGCATGGACATGACGCGGAGCTACGGAGCAAGGAGCTAAACAAGGAGTCCGAAGAACCGAGGAATGACGCCGCCCGTAAACCGAAGTCCACAATTCCGGTTCGCTTGGATCCTCCCGTTACTCGATCCAAGACACGGGTTATGCGACAACAATTCAACACGTTTGTCTCCCGTGCCATAAGCGAACTCGCACTCGGACGCGCGTGCTCATTCCCGGACGACGCAGCCTCAACCCGTAACATTCTTGTGTGCGGAGACATCGTTGCTTCGAAGCCAAGCTAACTGAAGGGAAGCTTCTTCTGCAGCAAGCAATCTCCAACAGCTATATTAGAAGTCAACTACTTGCATTAAACTCTAGCCTTGCATGTTAAGATGTATTTAATGCATTAGTTGTTAGATTTTTGTTTAAGTATGAGAAAGCTTTCCTTTGTAATCAGATTTTCTTTTGGCAGAATTGAGTTTTAACTTTGTTTTCCTCCACCGTGGTGTCGAGTGTCTCACTTGGTCCGTCCAAGTCACGGTTTGTCCGAGCAACTCGGTTCGTCCGAGTCCCGCTGGTTCATCCGAGACCGACCGATTGGTTAGCCCATAGGTCTTCTATCCCCTTTCACGCCTCCATCTCCGCTGCTTCGGATCAAGTTCGAGTGCCTCCGGGCGAGTGATTGATTCCGAACACACTCCTCCATTCCCCTCCGCCGTTACAACCTCGGGCGAGTTCGAGTGCCCCCTTCGGCCAGTGATCTCCCATCGTTGCTGCTCTATCTCGATCTCCACGAGTCTCACACTCCTAGGGCGTGTATCATATCGTAACTTGAGAATAGTTCTCAAGCACGATAAGAAGTCATACGTCCTGGAAGGGACTCTACGACCAGAGCCTGCGGCCAATGCCACGAGAGCCGTCAGAGATGCTTGGTTGAAGCATCAGACTGACGACAATGAAATCTTCTATCTCATGTTGGGAAGCATGGCCCCGAATCTGCAGAGGCAGTTTGAGGGGAAGAATCTCAAGTTCATGAGATGGACCATGTTTGAGGAGCTAGCGCGTACTGAAAAGTACAAGACGCTGAAAGCTCTGGTGAAGACGGAGATGCCGAGAGGTAGCTCTGTCAACACCCACGTCCTCAACATGAGAGCTCATGTTGAAGAACTTGATCCTATGGGAGTGAAGCTCGATGGTGACTTGGTTGCAAACTTGATCCTGATGTCATTGCCCAAGGACTATAACCAGTTCGTTATGCAGTACCATATGCACGGGATCACTAAGAGCTTAGCCGAACTGCATGAGATGCTGAAATCGGCCGAGCAGGATATCGTGGTGCCCAAGACTGTGCTTGCTGTGGAGAAAAACTCCAGCAAGAAGCGACGGGGTAAAGCCAAGAAAAAGGCAGCAAAAAAGGCAAAAGTTGCCTCTACGCCTAAGCCTAAGCCCAATAAGGGTGACTGTCATTACTGCGGAGAGTCTAGACACTGGAAGCGTAATTGTCACCTATACTTGGAGGATCTGAAGGATAAGAAGCTTGGTGAAGCTTCTGCCTCAGGTATTCATGTTATAGAAGCTAACATCTGTACTATATCTTCGTGGGTATTGGATACCGGAAGTGCCTCACACATTTGTGGAAATGTGCAGGGACTAAGAAGAAGTAGGATTTGGCTAAGGGAAAAGCGGATCTACGCGTCGGAAATGGAGTAAGAGTTGTTGCATTGTGTGTTGGCGTTTATGATCTGCATCTTCCTTCTGGACTTGTTTTAGAATTAAGTAATTGTTACTATGTTCATGCGGTTAGCAGAAACATTATTTCTATTTATTGTCTGGATTTGGATGGTTTTCGATTTGTTATTGAGAACTCGAGTTTGATGATTTGTCGAGACAGTATTTACTATGGTAATGGTTATCGAGTTAATGGTTTATACGTCTTGAATGATCAACCTTCAAACTCGACATCGTCCATCTATAACGTGAGTACTAAACGGTTTAGGCCATATAAACGAGAAACGCATTCAGAAGCTTCATCATGAAGGTCTTCTGGATTCATTTGACTTTGAGTCTCTTGAATCTTGTGAGTCTTGTTTGATGGGCAAGATGACAAAGCATCCTTTCAAAGGGAAAGGGCAGAGAGCGACAGAGTTATTGGCTCTCATACATAGTGATGTATGCGGACCAATGAGTTGTCCAGCTAGAAAAGGTTATCTGTATTTCGTTACGTTCACTGATGATTTCAGTCGATACGGTTATGTCTATTTGATGAGACATAAGTCTGAAACACTTGAAATGTTCAAGGCTTTTAGAAACGAAGTACAGAACCAGATTGGCAAGACGATCAAGACACTTCGATCAGATCGTGGTGGCGAGTATATGAGCCAAGAGTTCTCTGACTATCTGGTTGATTGTGATATTGTATCACAATTAACTCCTCCTGGAACACCACAGTGGAATGGCATGTCTGAACGGAGGAACCTAACACTGTTAGACATGGTTCGATCGATGATGAGTCAGACAGATCTTCCGAAGTCCTTTTGGGGCTATGCTTTAGAGACCGCTGCGTACCTACTGAATAGGAGTCCAACAAAGGCGGCTGAAACGACGCCATATGAGATATGGACAGGGAAGCGTCCCGCGTTGTCGTTTGTCAAAATTTGGGGTTGTGACGCTTACGTGAAGCGTCACATGACTGATAAGTTATCCTCCAAATCTGATAAGTGTTTATTTGTAGGCTACCCTAAGGAAACTAAGGGTTACTACTTCTACATTCCGGCAGAGAACAAGGTGTTCATTGCCAGGAATGTGACTTTTATGGAGCGAGAGTTCGTCTCCAAAAGAGTCAGTGGGAGTAGGATCGAACTTGAGGAAGTTCGAGAGCAACAAGTAGGTGCATTTGAAGGGATAAAACCCATCAAATGCACACGTATAAAGCACGACTTGTGGCGAAAGGATTCCGTCAAATTCATGGTATTGACTATGATGAGACCTTTTCGCCCGTCGTTATGCTGAAGTCCATCAGGATCCTACTTGCCATAGCCGCATATTATGACTATGAGAT
>NW_010965533.1:154857-163343 GCF_000463585.1 Tarenaya hassleriana
ATCTTAGAGCATTACAACCAACAATCTCCCACTATGTTCTATGATCTATCCTACAAGCATCTAATCCCCATACCCTTAACATGACCATCATGTTTTGACGAAGGGAGAGGCTTCGTCAATGGGTCGGCAATATTATCATCTGTCGACACTCTACTTATTTTCACGTCTCCTCTGTCGATGATTTCTCTGATCAAGTGAAATCGCCTGAGTATGTGTTTGGATCTCTGGTGTGACCGGGGTTTCTTAGCTTGCGCAATCGCACCATTGTTGTCACAGTACAATTCAATGGGATCTGCAATGCTAGGAATGACGCCCAGGTCTCCCACGAATTTCCTGATCCAAACAGCTTCTTTAGCTGCATCCGATGCTGCTATGTACTCGGCTTCTGTAGTCGAATCTGCCACGGTTCATGTAGAAAACATAAAAACATAACCTGACTGCGGTCTGAAGTCATCTCTATCGGTTTGGAAACTAGCATCGGTATAACCACTTATAGCGAGCTCGTCTTCCAATCCGCCATATACCAAGAACAAATCCTTAGTCCTTCTCAAGTACTTAAGGATGTTCTTGAGCGCAATCCAGTGAGCCTCACCTGGTGTAGATTGATATCTACTAGTCATGCTCAATGCATATGATACATCTGGACGAGTACACAACATGGCGTACATGATGGATCCAATTGCCGAGGCATATGGAATCCTACTCATGCGCTCTTGCTCATCCTGTGTCTTTGGACACTGAGTCTTGCTAAGAGCAACGTCATGTCCCATTGGCAAGGCACCCCTCTTGGAGTTTTGCATCTTGAACCGATTCAAGACCTTGTCAATGTGTGTACTTTGACTTAGACCAAGAAGCCTTCTCGATCTATCTCTATAGATCTTGATTCCTAGAATATAGGCGGCTTCTCCTAAGTCTTTCATCGAAAAGACCGATCCTAGCCAGGATTTTACTCCTTGCAAGGTAGGAATGTCATTTCCTGTTGGTTTAGTGCTCTATGATGTACTGTTTATGAGCTTTATTTAGATACATTTGATGTATTGATACTTTCTATGGTTTATGAGAGTATTTGATTCATTACATGTTCTTGCATACTAGATGTGTTATGGAATCCATGTATCATTATGAATGATACTTAACTCCCTAGTCTTGTGTCGTTATGGGAATAACGACATAATAAGACTAGTATGATGTGTGATTGATGATCATATAGAGGATCATAGGTATTTGGATACGATCATAATCATAGGTATTCGTTGGAGAATGGAATACTGGATTGACCCGCATGAGATTGTCACATGGACTAGCGTCATGACTTGAATCTCATAACATAGATGATCATAGGTATTGGATACGATCACAATCATAGGTATTCGTTGGAGAACGAAATACTGGATTGACCCGCATGAGGAGTTGCGGACTTTGATTACGTCAAACGTCCTGCGTAACAGGAGGACTATAAAGGCGTGTATCAGGTACGAAACGAATCATGTGCTGGATCGTAGATCGTCAAGACGGGATTTGTACCTCTCATAAAAGAGAGAGATATCGCTGGGCCCCTCGTGTGAGCGAGACTGTAGAAATGTGTGGCCGCACTATAGACGAACGTCGTCTATTTCAGACAGTCGAACTCAGTGAACGAGAAAGCAGTCGAATCAGATAAGGTGGCTTGTCCATGCCTTATATTCGACATATGATATCGTGATACAAAAGGAACATCAAACGAAAAGAAGGCGGCGAAAAAGGCAAAAGTTGCCTCTACGCCTAAGCCTAAGCCCGATAAGGGTGACTGTCATTACTGCGTAGTGTCTGGACATTGGAAGCGTAATTGTCACCTTTACTTGGAGGATCTGAAGGACAAGAATGTTGGTTTAGTGCTCTATGATGTACTGTTTATGAGCTATATTTAGATACATTTGATGTATTAATACTTTTTATGTTTTATGAGAGTATTTGATTCATTACATGTTCTTGTATGCTAGATGTATTCGAGATAGGTAGTCATAGTGTCTTGCTAGAGACCACCTATGACTTGTATATCCGGAATAGCGATTTCAGGTTATACTGCTATATCGAATGAGCCTACAGGGTCACACACGCAGGGAAGGACAAATGCACGAGAAAACGTCGAGAAATCTGGATAAGTGGTCCGGACCGTACGGTCTAGGAGTAGACTGAACGGACCGGAGCATCTAGTCCGAACGGACCAAGTTGTTGGACCGAACGGACTAGAGAGTTCATTCCGAACGAACCAAGTGTTGGACCGAACGGACTGACCCATTAGTTCGAACGGACCCAGTTATGAAACTGGTCCGAACGGACCAAGTGTCTAGACCGATTGGACTACTAAGCAGTCCGTTCGGTCTGGGGTTCGGATTTAATTTTAAAGTCCGGATCTAGGGTTAATCACTTGAATATGAGGAGAAATAGAACCCTAACACTTGGGGGACCGACCTAGAGAATATTTAGACCCTTTTAGAGAGTCTAAGGGGTTGAAGAAGTGATCTTAATCTTTCTTTCTCAAAGCACATCATCGAATAGAAGATTCGTGTACTAGCAGACAAGTTCCAAAGGTTGGAATCCATCCCGAGGTGTGGATACATGTAGAGGGCGAGGTATTCTTCCTGCCTATAGTGATCGGACGAACACATCAATTGAAACAGGCCCCGGATCGATTGAGGTAAGCGTTATAACGTTTCTACAAGATGATGCATGATAGGTTTTAGGGTTTTATCAAATTTTTGTTTTACATCCGCTGCGCAAACCCTAGAACTGATCTCTTAGGAATAGGATTCGCTCATGAGTTCTCAGGAAAACCCAACAGTGGTATCAGAGCCTGGTTGCTCTGCATGATTTTGTTAGAACCCGATCACGCACGTTATAGGATTTGAATTGTTTGAATCCGTGTTTGCTTTGATGCTATGCATGATTTGATTATGGATCTAGGGTAGATTTCATGTTCTTTGTTGCATAGTGTGCAAGAGGCTTCTGTTCTGAGTTCACATGCGAAAACGGGGTTGAAATCGGATCTGAATCGGGACCGAAACGACGAAGAACGTGATCTGATCGCGTTTTTCCGCCTAGACCGAACGGTCTGGTCCTCTGGACCGGACGGTCTAGGGCTTTTCGTGTCCCTGGACTAAACGACCTCAGTCCGTTCGGACCAAGATGTTGGACCGAACAGACTAAGGTGTGTAGACCGAACGGACTGCTTAGCCAGTCCGTCCGGTCTAAGTCACTAGTCCGAGAGAGAAGGTCCGAAGGGGCAAGTCCGAACGGTCTGGAGAGTCGGACCGAACGGACTGAAGAGTCAGTCCGAACGGACTGACCATTCCAGACCGAATGGACCGACGTAGACCCGAAGACCGAACCGCGTAGACCGATCGGTCTACTCCCGACGCTTCACCAAAAATTTGATTTTGCGTTTCGGGATCTGGTTAGAGCAATCGTTGTTTAAAACCGATCAACTGGGATTCAGAATAACATGATTCTTTCTTATGGATGGTCCATAGTGACTGAATGTATGTAACTTAATCAAGGTATTAAATATGTTTGATTGAGTGGGAGCTTCGGGATTGGGATTGCATAATCGATTAGATTATCCATTCGGATTATGATCAATCGTTGCACAGAAACCTGTCAGATCTAAGAGCTCTACGAGTAAAGCACTTGTCAAGGCCTCGATCGTACGTGTCATGGGCCATGCCAAAGCTGGTTGTGCCGTATTATCTTGGTGAGGCAAGATGGAGAAATGGTGGTTCTCATAGCTTGAAAGTAGATGCTTGATCTAAGCGTGGTTTCGAAAATCTCTTATTTATGTAATGCTAAGTGTGTACCTCCCATTACTAGAGCGCCTGTCAAGGCATCGATCGTCCGTAACACGGGTCATGCCAAAGCTGAGCATGCCGGATTATCTTTGTGAGGCAGGGTGGGAAATCGTGGTTCCTACAGCTTGAATATGGTTTATCTTGGGTTAAGTTGTCAAGTTTTGACTTGAGTCTTAACGGTACAGATGAGACGAGTATGCAATGATATTTGATATCATAGTCTCATAAAAGATCTAAGAGTCACATTGGATTCATTGAGGATGTTATGGAGGTGTTCATGGATGATTTCTCCATCCATGGGCCCTCCTTTCCTGTGTGTCTAATGAATTTGCGCCGTGTTGGACAGGTGTGTTGAGGCGAATCTTGTGTTGAATTGAGAGAAGTGCCATTTCATGGTCCAAGAGGGCATTGTGCTAGGCCACAAGATTTCGAGCAAGGGGATTGAGGTCGACCGAGCTAAGGTCGAAGTGATAGAGAAGCTGCCGCCTCCAAGGAATGTTAAGGGAATCCGGAGTTTTCGGTTGCGTGTTGATGCAGGAGGGACACGTGATCACTTACGCGTCGAGGCAGCTGAAGAAACACGAGGAGAACTACCCGACATATGATATGGAGTTAGCAGCGGTAGTTCACACGCTGAAGATCTGGAGATCGTATCTGTACGGGGAGAAGGTTAAGCTCAATACAGATCACAAGAGCTTGACTTATGTGATATCTCAGGAGGATCTGAATCTGAGACAGCGGAGATGGTTGGAGTTGATCGCAGATTACGATCTGGAGATAGCCTACCATCCGGGAAAGGCTAAGGTAGTGGCCGATGCTCTTAGCATGAAGAAGATCCTAGCGGCCATACGTGTTGTCACCTCATCTCGCAGCAACGCCGCCGAGTTGACTGCGATGTTGGGACATCTCTTGCTGACGTCCAAGGAGTTCTCCTGTTATGATCAATCAGCTCAAGACCATGTTTGGTGAGCTAGCGCGTACTGAAAAGTACAAGACGCTGAAAGCTCTAGTGAAGACGGATATGCCGAGAGGCAGCTCTGTCAACACCCACGTCCTGAACATGCGAGCTCATGTTGAGGAACTTGAGCGCATGGGAGTGACACTCGATGCTGACTTGGTTGCAGACTTGATCCTTATGTCATTACCTGAGGACTATAATCAGTTCGTGATGCAGTATCATATGCATGGGATGACTAAGAGCTTAGCCGAACTGCATGGGATGATGAAATCGGCTGAACAGGATATTGTGGTGCCCAAGACTGTGCTTGCTGTTGAGAACAACTCCAGCAAGAAGCGGCGGGGTAAAGCCAAAAAGAAGGCGGCGAAAAAGGCAAAGGTTGCCTCTACGCCTAAGTCTAAACCCGATAAGGGTGACTGTCATTACTGCGGAGTGTCTGGACACTGGAAGCGTAATTGTCACCTTTACTTGGAGGATCTGAAGGACAAGAAGCTTGGTGAAGCTCCTGCCTCAGGTATCCACGTTATAGAGGCTAACATCTGTACTATATCTTCATGGGTATTAGATACCGGAAGTGCCTCACACATTTGTGGAAATATGCAGGGACTAAGAAGAAGTAGGATGCTAGCTAAGGGAGAAGCGGATCTACGCGTCGGAAATGGAGCAAGAGTTGCTGCATTGTGTGTTGGCGTTTACGATTTGCATCTTCCTTCTGGACTTGTTTTAGAGCTTAGTAATTGTTACTATGTTCCTACGATTAGCAGAAACATTATTTCTATTTCATGTCAGGACTTGGATGGTTTTCGATTTGTGATTGAGAACTCGAGTTTGATGATTTATCAAGACGATATTTACTATGGTAACGGTTATCTAGTTAATGGTTTATACGTCTTGAATGATCAGCCTTCAAACTCAACATCATCCATCTATAGCGTGAGTATTAAACGGTTTAAGTCGAACGACTTAAACCCGACCTTCCACTGGCATTGTCGTCTAGGCTATATAACCGAGAAGCGCATACAGAAGCTTCATTCTTAAGGTCTTTTGGATTCATTTGACTTTGAGTCTCTTGAATCTTGCGAGTCTTGTTTGATGGGCAAGATGACAAAGCATCCTTTCAAAGGGAAAGGATAGAGAGCGACAGAGTTATTGGATCTGATACATAGTGATGTATGCGGACCAATGAGCTGTCCAGCTAGAGGAGGTTATCTGTATTTCGTTACGTTCACTGATGATTTCAGTTGATACGGTTATGTCTATTTAATGAGACATAAGTCTGAAACACTTGAAATGTTTAAGGCTTTCAGAAACGAAGTACAGAACCAACTTGGCGAGACGATCAAGACACTTCGATCCGATCGTGGTGGCGAGTATATGAGCCAAGAGTTCACTGACTATCTGGTTGATTGTGGTATTGTATCACAATTAACTCCTCCTGGAACGCCGCAGTGGAATGGCGTGTCTGAACGGAGGAACCGAACACTGTTAGACATGGTTCGGTCAATGATGAGTCAGACAGATCTTTCAAAGTCCTTTTGGGGCTATACTTTAGAGACCGTTGTCTATCTGCTGATTAGGAGTCCAACGAAATCGGCTGAAACGACTCCATATGAGATATGGGGTTGCGACGCTGATGTGAAGGTCAGATGACTGATAAGTTATCCTCCAAATCTGATAAGTGTTTATTTGTAGACTACCCTAAGGAAACTAAGGGTTACTACTCCTATATTCCGGCAGAGAACAAAGTGTTTATTGCCAGGAATGCGAAGAAGCTCAACCTGTTTCACTACCAGTTGAGACTCAACCTTCGACGAGTGAACCTCGGAGATCAGGCAGGATTCGCCAAGAGCCTATGGAGCGAGAGTTCGTCTCCAAAAGAGTCAGTGGGAGTAGGGTCGAACTTGAGGAAGTTCGAGAGCAGCAAGTAGACGCTGAGCTGAGTGAACAAGTTGAAGATGTTCAACCTGTTTCACTGCCGGTTGTGACCCAATCTTTGACGAGTGAACCTGGAGATCAGGCAGGATTCGCCAAGAGCCAGCGAGATATGGATTTCTCGTGACTGGGAATGAGGAACTCATGTTATTAGAACATGACGAGCCTACCACATACCCAGAGGCTATGGCCAGTCCCGATTCCGAGAAATGGCGCGAGGCTATGAAGTCCGAGATGCAATCCATGTCAGACAACCAAGTATGGACTCTGCTTGATGCATCTGAAGGGATAAAACCCATCGGATGCAAGTGGATCTTTAAGAAGAAGACCGACATGGATGGCAATGTGCACACGTATAAGGCACGACTTGTGGCAAAAGGATTCCGTCAGATTCATGGTATTGACTATGATGAGACGTTTTCGCCCGTAGTTATGCTGAAGTCCATCAGGATCCTACTTGCCATAGCCGTATATTACGACTATGAGATATGGCAAATGAATGTCAAGACCGCATTCCTTAACGGGAACTTGTCCGAGGATGTGTAAATGACACAACCCGAAGGTTTTGTCGATCCAAGGAACCCGAGGATGGTGTGCAAGCTTCAGAGGTCCATTTATGGACTGAAGCAGGCTTCGAGAAGCTGGAACCTTCTATTTGATGAGACAATCAAAAAGTTTGGTTTCTCACAAAACGAAGACGAGCCATGTGTTTACAAGAAGGTCAGTGGGAGCACAGTTGTATTTCTAGTGCTGTACGTGGATGACATTCTCCTTATAGGGAATGACATTCCAATCTTGGAAGACGTTAAGTCTTGGCTAGGAACACAGTTTTCTATGAAGGACCTAGGAGAAGCGACCTATATTTTAGGCATCAAGATCTATAGAGATAGATCGAGGCGTCTTCTAGGACTGTGTCAGAGTACTTACATCGATAAGGTCTTGAAACGGTTCAAGATGCAAGATTCCAAGAAAGGAACCTTACCGATGAGCAGTGGCACAGTTCTCTGCAAGAGTCAGTGTCCTACGACACCTGATGAGCGAGAACGCATGCACCGGATTCCATATGTTTCGGCAATTGGATCCATCATGTATGTCATGCTTTGTACTCGACCGGATGTATCCTATGCGTTGAGCATTACGAGTAGATATCAGTCAGATCCAGTTGAGTCACACTGGATCGCCGTCAAGAACATTCTGAAGTACTTGAGAAGGACTAAGGATGTGTTCTTGGTATACGGTGGGTCGGAAGACGAGCTCGCTGTAAGAGGTTACACCGATGCTAGTTTCCAGTCAGACCCGGATGACTACAGATCGCAGTCTGGCTATGTTTTCTGCTTGAACGGAGGCGCTGTTAGCTGGAAGAGTTCCAAGCAGGCGACCGTTGCAGATTCTACTACGGAAGCTGAGTATATTGCAGCATCGGACGCGGCAAAGGAAGCTGTTTGGATCAGGAAGTTTGTTGGAGACTTGGGTGTCATTCCTAGTGTTGATAGCCCCATTGCTCTGTATTGTGACAACAATGGAGCGATAACACAAGCGAAAGAACCCAGATCCCATCAACGATCCAAACAAATACTCAGACGGTTTCACCTTATCAGGGAGATCATAGACAGAGGAGACGTGCACATTTGCAGGGTGTCGACTGATGACAACATTGCCGATCCATTGACGAAGCCTCTCCCTTCGTCGAAACATGAGGGTCATGTTAGGGATATGGGCATTAGATGTTTAGCAGTTCATGATTAGAGCAAGTGGGAGATTGTTGGTTTAGT
>NW_010965533.1:164069-169373 GCF_000463585.1 Tarenaya hassleriana
CGAACGGACTACTAAGCAGTCCGTTCGGTCTGGGGTTCGGATTTAATTTTAAAGTCCGGATCTAGGGTTAATCACTTGAATAAGAGGAGAAATAGAACCCTAACACTTGGGGGCCGACCTAGAGAACTTTTAGACCCTTTTAGAGAGTCTAAGGGGTTGAAGATGTGATCTTAATCTTTCTTTCTCAAAGCACATCATCGAATAGAAGATTCGTGTACTAGCAGACAAGTTCCAAAGGTTGGAATCCATCCCGAGGTGTGGATACGTGTAGAGGGCGAGGTATTCTTCCTACCTATAGTGATCGGACGAACACATCAATTGAAACAGGCCCCGGATCGATTGAGGTAAGCATTATAACGTTTCTACAAGATCATGCATGATAGGTTTTAGGGTTTTATCAAATTTTTGTTTTACATCCGCTGCGCAAACCCTAGAACCGATCTCTTAGGAATAGGATTCGCACATGAGATCCCAGGAAAACCCAACATTTCCGATGAGCAATATATCATCTACATAAAGCACAAGGAAGACCACTGCGCTCCCACTGACCTTCTTGTAAACACATGGCTCATCTTCGTTTTGCAGGAAGCCAAACATTCTAACTGCCTCGTCAAATCGAAGATTCCAGCTCCTCGAAGCCTGCTTCAGTCCATAAATGGATCTCTGAAGTTTGCATACTTTCCGTGGACTCTTAGGATCGACAAAGCCCTCGGGTTGTGTCATGTACACATCCTCGAGCAGATTCCCGTTAAGGAATGCGGTCTTGACGTCCATCTGCCATATCTCGTAGTCATAATACGCAGCTATGGCTAGCAGAATCCGTATGGATTTAAGCATCACGACTGGTGAAAAAGTTTCATCATAGTCTATACCATGAATCTAACGAAAACCTTTCGCGATGAGTCGTGCCTTATAGGTATGCACGATGCCATCCATGTCGGTTTTCTTCTTGAAAACCCACTTACATCCAATGGTCTTAATACCATCAAATGAGTCGACCAAAGTCCATACTTTGTTGTCGTACATGGACTGCATCTCAGACTCCATGGCATGGTGCCATTTCTCGGAATCGGAACCCGCCACAGCCTCTGACTACGACGTAGGCTCGTCATGTTCTAACAACATGAGTTCGTCGTTTCCAGTCACAAGAAAACCATATCTTGTAGGCTCTTGGCGAATTCTACCAGATCTCCGAGGTTCACTAGGAAGTGTTGTCTCAACAACTTGTGACACAGGTTGAACTGATTCGCCCTGTTCACTCGGTTCCTCGACTATTTGTGGTTCTCGAACTTCTTAGAGATCTATTCTACTCCCACTGACTCTCTTGGAGACGAACTCTCTCTCCAAGAAAGATCCATTCCGAGCAACAAACACTTTGTTCTCAGATGGGTTGTAGAACCAGTACCCTTTAGTTTCCTTAGGGTAACCCACAAATATGCATTTATCAGACTTGGCGGATAGCTTATCAGAAGCCAGACGTTTCACGTAAACGTCGCATCCCCAAATCTTCATAAATGCTAACCTGGGACGCTTCCCAGTCCATATCTCATATGGAGTCTTCTGAACCGACTTTGTTGGACAGTTGTTCAGTATAAGCGCTGCAGTTTCCAAAGCATATCCCCAGAAGGATTTAGGAAGATCGACCTGACTCATCATAGACCGTACCATATCCAATAAGGTTCGGTTCCTCCTCTCGGAAACGCCATTCCATTGTGGCGTTCCAGGCGGAGTCAGCTGTGAGACAATCCCACAATCTGCCAGATAGTCAATGAACTCTTGGCTCATATACTCGCCACCTCGATCAGATCGAAGCAACTTGATCGTCTTGCCAAGTTGGTTCTGTACCTCATTTCTGAAAATCTTGAACAATTCAAGTGTTTCAGATTTATGTCTCATCAAGTAGACATAACCGTACCTACTGAAATCATCAGTAAACGTAACAAAGTACAGATAACCTCCTCTAGCGGGTGAGCTTATAGGACCGCATACATCACTATGTATGAGTTCTAACAACTCTGTAGCCCTTTCTCCTTTTCCAGAAAAAGGAGATTTTGTCACCTTGCCCATCAAACAGGAATCGCATGATTCGATTGATTCATAATCAAAAGAATCAAGAAGTCCATCAGAATGAAGCTTCGCAATGCGTTTCTCATTGATGTGACCAAGTCGACAATGCCAGAGATAGGTCGGATTTAAGTCGTTCGACTTAAACCGCTTGGTACTAACATTATAGATCGACCTGTATCCAGATGGTTCATCTTCCAAAATATAAAGGCCATTAAACTGGTAACCCTTACCATAGAATAAATCGCCTCTATAAATGGAAAAATATTTGTTCTCAATAACAAATCTGAAACCATCCGAGTCTAAACATGAAATCGATATGATGTTGCTGCTGATGGCAGGTACAAAATAACAATCATGCAACTCCAATACAAGGCCAGAAGGTAAAGTGAGATCGTAAGTCCCGATGGTTAATGCAGCAACTCTTGCTCCATTTCCGACGCGGAGATCTACTTCTCCCTTCGCCAATTGTGTACTTCCTCGCAGCCCCTGCACATTTGCACAAATGTGCGAGGTACATCCGGTATCTAATACCCATGATGTAGAAATAAACAAGTTCCCCTCTATAACGAAGATACCAGAAGTCGAAGCTTCTGTAAGCTTCTTTTTCCTCTGATCTTCCAGGTAGAGTCTACAATTTCTATACCAATGCCCGATGGTATGACAGAAATAACACTCTTCCTTCTTGGACTCAGGCTTAGGTTCAATGACAACGCTTGCCACTTTCCTCTTGCCCTTGCCCTCGAAACATTTCCTTTTGGTGGAACTCTTTCCAACAACTACCATATCATTCTTCCCTTGGCTCCCACCTTTCTCTTGGAATGACATATTCAACTGATCAACCATCAATGAATTGTCCATGTCATCTAATTGCTCACGCAATTCCGAAGACATCTTTCAAAGCATCAAGCTGGACACGTCCAGATCATCATCCTCATGCTTCCAATAAGAATCAATGATCGATCTAGAAGCCGTGGTCAGAGGCTTATCCTTCATAAGGATAGATCGCATGGTGAGATAAAACAGATTCCTGCAACAGATATGTTCTACAGAAAAAGACAGACAAACAGACAGAAAATATGCAAGCCACTTAGTACACATACTAACACAGATAATAGATGCAATATGACAAGCTTCCACTAAGAAAAACATCCTCAATGAGTTTCTAAGTGAGCTAGGATCCATATTTCATATGCTTCTGAGTCAGCTAGGGCATGACGCTCAAAACCATGCTATTTAGGTAGACAACACATTGTCAATCACATCCTATGTGATTCCTAGATGAGTATGGGATACTGATACGCTATCACTGCATGTTCCTCATCCCATCCTTACCATCAGGTCCAAGTCCGACTTGATAACCCAATTCAAACTCAACCATATTCTGCCTCACCAAGATAATCAGGCACGCTCAGCTAGGGCATGACCCGTAACCATGACGATCGAGGCCTTGACAGTTGCTCTACTAATGGGTGGTAATAGCTTGAGATTTCATGAGGAAGAAGACAAAATTTCGGACTTGAGAAGTGTCTGAGGTCCAGTCCGGAGCTGACCAGAATCTGGTCCGCCGGACTGACCTTGGTCAGATTCTCTGGTCCGCCGTTCTGTCATTTTTCGGAGAAATTCTGAGCTTGGTCCGGGGCTGACCAAATTTGGTCAGCCCCTGACCAACTCAGTCCGATTTCTCCTTCTCAGGCTGACCAGGCAGACGGACCGCAGTTCAAAACTGAGCTTGGTCCGGGGCTTCCGGACCAACTCGGTCCGTTCTTTTCAGCTCTGAGCTGACCAAAGGAAGCGGAGCGCAGATCAACTTGGCTTGGTCCGGGGCTGACCAAACTTGGTCAAGGTTTTGTCCTTTTCATGCTTGTTTCGGTCAACTCTCGTTTCCATTCTTCGGATTCTTCACGTATAAGTCCATCCCTATTGGTGTGTGACCCTGTAGGCCCATTCTAAGTGGTAGTGACTTTAGGAACCTTTCCCGAACCACAAGTCATGGTTAACCTCTAGCAAGACGCCATGACCACCCACTTTAGAATTGAGTTAGAGGTGATCTAACCAAGGCATTAACAGCTCGAATTCTGATCCTTTGTCTCACGATATCATATGTTGAACAAGGGCATGGTTTGAGCCACCCTTCAAGTTCAACCGCTTTCTCGTCTTGGTAAATCGACTAGTAAAATAGATGCAACTTCATCTATAGCGTGGCCACGCATTTTTATAGTCCGACTTCCACGAGGGGGCCCAGCGATATATCTCCTGTTAAGGAGGTGACAAGTCCCATATTGCATGTCTACTATCTCCATATGATTCGTGAACGTATCTGATCAACGCCGTTATAATCATCCGGTTAAAGACGACGTTTGACGCAGTCAAGACACGCCACTCCTCATATCAGATACTCTAGACATCTCAGGTATGAGGATCCATAAACGAACCGTTGTATGAGATTCAAGTCATGACTCTGTCCATGTGACAATCTCATGCGGGTCATCCAGTCACTCGTTCACAACGAGTACCCATGATTGTGATCCACATCCAATGCGTTGATCACACCTCATGCTAGTTTTGATTCAACATTGTTCCCACAATGAAGACTGACTAGGGAGTTTAGAATCATTCTCTAATGATTCAAGGATGCCGAAATACAACAAACATGCTAATCGTATAACGGAAAAATAATGCATTCATAAATCAATGAATCAATACAAAGTAAAATGTCATATCATGGATCATCCTAGAGCATTACAACCAACATGTACATGACACAACCCAAATGTTTTGTCGATCCAAGGAACCCAAGGATGGTGTGCAAGCTTCAGAGGTCCATTTATGGACTGAAGCAGGCTTCGAGGAGCTGGAACCTTCTCTTTGATGAGACAATCAAAAGGTTTGGTTTCTCACAGAATGAAGATGAGCCGTGTGTTTACAAGAAGGCTAGTGGGAGCACAGTTGTATTTCTAGTGCTATACGTGGATGACATTTTCCTAATAGGGAATGACGTTCCTACCTTGCAAGACGTTAAGTCTTGGCTAGGAACGCAGTTTTCTATGAAGGACCTAGGAGAAGCGGCCTACATTTTAGGCATCAAGATCTATAGAGATAGATCGAGGCGGCTTCTAGGATTGAGTCAGAGTACTTACATCGATAAGGTCTTGAAACGGTTCAAGATGCAAGATTCCAAGAAAGGAACCTTACCGATGAGCAGTGACACAATTCTCTGCAAGAGTCAGTGTCCTACGA
>NW_010965533.1:169681-172179 GCF_000463585.1 Tarenaya hassleriana
TGTTAGCTGGAAGAGTTCTAAGCAAGCGATCGTTACAGATTCTACTACAGAAGCTGAATATATTGCAGCATCGGACGCAGCAAAGGAAGGTGTTTGGATCAGAAAGTTCGTTGGAGACTTGGGTGTCATTCCTACTGCAGATAGCCTCATTGCTCTGTATTGTGACAACAATGGAGCGATCGCACAAGCGAAAGAACCCAGATCCCATCAACGATCCAAACACATACTCAGACGATTTCACCTCATAAGGGAGATCATAGACAGAGGAGACGTGCACATTTGCAGAGTGTCGACAGATGACAACATTGTCGATCCATTGACGAAGCCTCTCCCTTCGTCGAAGCATGAGGATCATGTTAGGGATATGGGCATTAGATGTTTAGCAGTCCATGATTAGAGCAAGTGGGAGATTGTTGGTTTAGTGCTCTACGATGTACTGTTTGTGAGCTTTCTTTGGATACATTTGATGTATTGATACTTTCTATAGTTTTATGAAAGTGTTTGATTCATTACATGTTATGTATACTAGATATGTTGTGAAATCCATGTATTGTTATGAACAATACTAAACTCCCTAGTCATGTGTCATTGTGGGAATAATGATATACTAAGACTAGTATGATGTGTGATTGATGATCATATAGATGATCATAGGTATTGGATACGATCACGGTCATAGGTATTCGTTGGAGAACGGAATACTGGATTGACCCGCACGAGATTGTCACATGGACTAGTGATAACTCCTATTTTTCTCTACATTTCCAGGGCGTTCTTATAGGATTTGGACGAGGATCACATACATTTGTAGGCATTATAGGCATGTTAGGCTACGAAACTCGGTTTGGTTGTGTTTTTATAGGATTACAGGTCTCGGATGAGATTTGGAGCAAGTCGGGAGCAATCTAGAGCTAAAAAGATGAAAGAGTCAAGAATTTCCCACCTTGACTCGGCCAGAGTCAACCACGGAAATTGGGCCGAGTCAACACGCCGAAAATGGCCAAATTCAAGCCTGTTACGAAGAGACCGAGTCAGAACACACCGAGTCAACATGCCCGAGTCAAAAGGCCCGAGTCAGAAGATTGGGCTGGGTTGAATTCTTAAGAGCCCCGTTTTGACTCGGTCGAGTCAGAGTACTGACTCGGTCCGAGTCAGAACCCAGAAAAAGCCCAGATTCGAATTTTCAGAGTTTGAACGAGAGTAGGACTTCGGGAGCACCGCCGAGGGTTTATAAAAAGTGCCTACAGACGTCCAAGAGGAGCAGACAGACTTTATACAGACTTTGGAGAGCTTTGGTGAGAGAAAGAAGAAGGAGAGTTGGAACGTGAAGATTGCTTGCTGTCGACATGAGCCTTTCTTCTCCCTCTTTTGTTTCTGTTTTCGGTTTTATTCTGAGTTTTTCCATGAACCATGAGTAGATCCACGGCTGTGGGTTAGGGATTCGTTTGTTTTTTGGGTATGTTTGAACTCTAACTTGGTTGCGATTTGGATTTGTTTCGGTTTTATCGATTTGCGCTTTATTCAATTGGTGTTTTGCTGACCCCTAGGCCAATTGTTTTAGATTCTGAACTACATAGGAATATGGGTTTAGTTTCAGAAAAAAATCGATAGAATATATCGTATTATTCACATAGGAATATGGTTTGATCGATCTAGGCTTGATGATAGCGTTCTTCATGCATCTAGTTTGACAAATCACATAGGGATATGGATTTAGAGAACTTTAGATAGTGAGTTATATGTCGGGAGGTGATTTCTCTATCTTTGTTGCTTGACGATTCCCAAATACAGATTCAATATCGTGATTCTCGCATGCTTAGCATATACCCATAGACGCGAATATGGTCCCGAGACCCACGGTCATCTTAGATTGCTAGTTTACTCGTTTTTATTGTTTTGCTTCCTTATGTTCTATTCATTCGATATACTTCCACCATCACTTTCACTTCTACTTGTTTTGATTTAGTCTCGATTAGATTTAGATTTAGCAACCGGTCCTTGTGTTCGACCCCGTGTTACGACGATCCGTATCCTTGCGGTGAGTTGTGAATCGGGTTATAAATTCTAGACTCATACACACGTATCAAGTTTTTGGCGCCGTTGTCGGGGACTGGTTAGCCTATTTCTAGGTCTTTATTGATTCTAGATCTTTGCTTGTTTTCTTTTTCTTTTTGTTTTTGTTTTTCTTTCTTTGGTTTTTGTGGATTCACTTGGTCTCGAGTTCTTCTTTTTCTTTGCGGTTTGCAGGGTTCTAGTGCATGACACGGAGCTCTACTCGGAGAGAAGACCTAGTCTACGATCCGGAGATTGAGCGTACCTTGAGAGACATCCGAAATCAGCAGAGAAGAGAAGCTATGTCGAGGTCAAGTAGTTCGCACGACCATGCGGTTTATGACGAGGAGCATCAAGAGAATCAAGAGCACATGAATCCGCTCTATGATCAGCAGACCGAGGGCAAAGCTACCTACGTTGCAGAGGAGACTTTGGGTTCGTACATT
>NW_010965533.1:172340-177239 GCF_000463585.1 Tarenaya hassleriana
AGGCACGAGGGATGACTATTGAAGATGTATACTTGGAGGCCTTTCCTTTTTCACTGATGGACCGGGCAAGAGATTGGCTCTACACTCTTGAGCCAAACTCGATTACGAGATGGGAGGAGCTAGAGGAGAAATTCCTGGCGAAATACTACTCCCCAGAGAAGACCCGAGCTGCATAGAGAGCCATACACAGCTTCACTCAGGAGAGTGACGAGAGTCTATACGAGCTGCATAGAGAGCCATACACAGCTTCACTCAGGAGAGTGACGAGAGTCTATACGATGCATGGGAGAGATTCAAAGGCTATCAGCGCCTTTGTCCACACCACGACATGGATAAGCGGCTGTTGCTTTCCACATTTATCCACAGACTGAGAGATGATACTAGAGCATGGATGGATGCAGCTTGTGGAGGGAGTGTATACGACATTTCCTTTGACACCCTAGAGATGCAGATTGCAAAGATGGCTAAAGCAAGAGGGATGTCAGCAGATAGCATCAGACGCTCTACAGGACGGGTAGATTTGGGCGAGTCCGCTGCTGTGAAAGTGGTCATGTCTGATTTATCGGCAATCAAACAGCACATGGGACTCAAGAATACGTCTAACTCGTAGAAAGTCCAGCCTGGTATGTTTCTGGTTGATCAGGCCACATCAGAGGAAGAACCGGTTGAGGATGTCAACTACATTGGAAGGAATCAGCCAGAATCCTTCTAATCTCTACAACCCGAATGCGCCTAGGAATCATCCCGGTTTCCCCTATGGAAATCCGAGCTGAGCATTGAATGCGCAGCAGCAGGGCGTTTCCAGAATCCCTCAGAATCCCCCGGGCTTCACTCAGTCACGTTTTCAAGGGCAGAATCAGGGATATGCGCAACAGGATCCAGGATACGGACAGCAGAATCAGGGTTACCGAGCGCCTCAACCTGCAAAGAAGGACTCAGACGTGAATGATTGCGTCTTTGGGTCCCTTTGGTTGAAAAATCGGGATTTTTGTCAGAGATTGGTGGGTAAACATCGCTTTTAGGTCGGACCCGGATGAAAATCGCGACTTTGGTCGCTGCCGACAGTCTGGTCCATCCGTTCTGGGCTCTCCGGAACGAACGGTCCGAGTTTTTTTTTTTTTGAAAAACTGGGTTGTTACATTGAGTAGATCCACGGCTGTGGGGTAGGGATTCGTTTGTGTTTTGGGTATGTTTGAACCCTAACTTGGTTGCGATTTGGATTTGTTTCGGTTTTATCGATTTGCACTTCATGTCAATTGATGCTTGCTGGTCCCTTGATCAGTTGTTTTAGATTCTGAACTACATAAGAATATGAGTTTAGTTTCCGATCAAAATCGATAGAATAAATCGTATTATTCACATAGGAATATGGTTTGATCAATCTAGGGTTGATGATAGCGTTCTTCATGCATCTAGTTTGATAAATCACATAGGGATATGGTTTTAGAAAACTTTAGATAGTGAGTTATATGTCGGGAGGTGATTTCTCTATCTTTATTGCTTGACGATTCCCGAATACAAATTCAATATCGTGATTCTCGCATGCTTAGTAAATACCCATACACGCGAATACGGTCCCGACACCCACGGTCATCTTTGCTTGATAGTTTACACGTTTTTATTTGCTTTCTTATTTTAGTTATTTTAGATTCCACATACTTCCACCATTACTTTCACTTGCTTGCTTTCGATTTAGTTTCGATTAGGATTTAAATTTAGCTACCGGTCCTTGCGTTCGACCCCGTGTTACGACGATTCGTATCCTTGCGGTGAGCTGTGAATCGGGTATAAATTCTAGACTCGATACACACGTATCAAGTTTTTGGAGCCGTTGCCAGGGATTGGTTAGCCTATTTCTAGGTCTTCATTGATTCTAGATCTTTGCTTGTTTTCTTTTTCTTTTTGTTTTTCTTTGGTTTTTGTGGATTCACTTGGTCTCGAGTTCTTCTTTTTCTTTGTGGTTTGCAGGGTTCTAGTGCATGACAAGGAGCTCTATTCGGAGAGAAGACCTAGTCTACGATCCGGAGATTGAGCGTACTTTGAGAGACATCCGAACACAGCAGAGAAGAGAAGCTATGTCGAGGTCAAGTAGTTCGCACGACCATGCGGTTTATGACGAGGAGCATCAAGAGAATCAAGAGCACATGAATCCGCTCTATGATCAGCAGACCGAGGGCAAAGCTACCTACGTTGCAGAGGAGACTTTGGATTCTTACATTGCACCGAAGTACACCCAACTCCTACCATGCATCAACACACTGCCCATAGACAATTTTGAGCTACCGCCACAGTGCATCACGATGTTCAGTCAGGCGAGTTTCAGAGGACGGGCTACAGAGGATCCCATTGCTCACTTGACTCAGTTCAAGATGTTGTGCAGATCAGTTAGGCAGGCACGAGGGATGACTATTGAAGATGTATACTTGGAGGCCTTTCCTTTTTCACTGATGGACCGGGCAAGAGATTGGCTCTACACTCTTGAGCCAAACTCGATTACGACATGGGAGGAGCTAGAGGAGCAATTCATGGCGAGATACTACTCCCCAGAGAAGACCCGAGCTGCATAGAGAGCCATACACAGCTTCACTCAGGAGAGTGACGAGAGTCTATACGATGCATGGGAGAGATTCAAAGGCTATCAGCGCCTTTGTCCACACCACGACATGGATAAGCGGCTGTTGCTTTCCACATTTATCCACAGACTGAGAGATGATACTAGAGCATGGATGGATGCAGCTTGTGGAGGGAGTGTATACGACATTTCCTTTGACACCCTAGAGATGCAGATTGCAAAGATGGCTAAAGCAAGAGGGATGTCAGCAGATAGCATCAGACGCTCTACAGGACGGGTAGATTTGGGCGAGTCCGCTGCTGTGAAAGTGGTCATGTCTGATTTATCGGCAATCAAACAGCACATGGGACTCAAGAATACGTCTAACTCGTAGAAAGTCCAGCCTGGTATGTTTCTGGTTGATCAGGCCACATCAGAGGAAGAACCGGTTGAGGATGTCAACTACATTGGAAGGAATCAGCCAGAATCCTTCTAATCTCTACAACCCGAATGCGCCTAGGAATCATCCCGGTTTCTCCTATGGAAATCCGAGCTGAGCATTGAATGCGCAGCAGCAGGGCGTTTCCAGAATCCCTCAGAATCCCCCGGGCTTCACTCAGTCACGTTTTCAAGGGCAGAATCAGGGATATGCGCAACAGGATCCAGGATACGGACAGCAGAATCAGGGTTACCGAGCGCCTCAACCTGCAAAGAACGAAGAAGCAGATATCAAGACGATGCTTGCCCAACTAATGCTCGATCAGAAGACATCATTTACGGAGCTGAAAACCGAGGTACAGAGCATAAGGGCAAGGCAAGACACCTTTGAGAGGAGGCTTGACGGGATGGATGCACATATGAAGCTAGTGGATACACAGATCGCACAGCTTGCATCACAACCCTCTAGGCAGCAGGGCATATTTCCTGGGAAGCCCGAGCCAAATCCACGAGAGCATGTAAACGTTGTTGAACTGAGGAGTGGAAAGAATCTGCCAGAAACAGTCCCTACGGAAAAAGGGACGACGTCTAGATACACTGCCGAAGAGAAAGGAAAAGCCATAGCAGAGGAGAAACCTCGGGTGAATGCAGATGAAGCCGAAACGCCATATGTCGCTCCTCCACCTAAGGTACCACTCGTTCCTTTTCCTTCTCGATTGAAGAAGCATGTTGAGGATACACAGTTCTCGAGATTTGCTGATATGCTTCAGAAGCTAGAGGTTACTATACCGTTCTATGAGGCTATGCTGCAGATACCCTCTTATTCGAAGTTTCTGAAAGACATCTTGACCAAGAAGAGGGAAATTGGGAAGGAGACAGTAGCCTTGAGCACAGAGGTGAGCGCTGCGATTCTACAACATGAGTTGCCACAGAAGAGATCAGATCCTAGTAGTTTTTCGATTCCCTGCAAAATCGGAAACATTGAGATAGACCGTGCATTGTGCGACCTTGGTGCTAGCGTCAGTTTACTACCGTTGTCCATTTACAAGAAGCTTAATATTGGTGAGCTTAAGCCTACACGGTTAGCGCTACAGCTAGCGGATCGATCCGTTAAGTATCCCGCAGGTATTCTCGAGGACGTTCCTTTGAAAGTCGGAGATTATTATGTCCCCGTTGATTTTGTTGTCTTAGACATGGATGAAGACTCGAAGATACCGATTATTCTGGACCGACCGTTTCTGAATACGGCTGATGCGGTTGTACACGTCCGAGCTGGTCGTCTACTATGAAGATAGGTGACGAGACTGTTGAGTTCACCTTAGATCACAATATGAAGCATCCATCCACTACCGACTCAGCGTGTTATGTTTATGTACACGAGATCTTGACGCAGGAAGTCTTGGATCAGTTCCGAGACATTGATCCACTTGAAATATCCCTCCTGGCATCAAACGAGAGTATATACAGCAATTGGGAGGATATTCGGGAGCTCACACAGGCGTTAGACGATGAAACCGAGGAGAAATTAGAGCTTCTGTATTCTGACTCGACCGAGTCAAAGCTTGACTCGGACCGAGTCAATTCGCTGGAAGACTTAGAAGCTCTGTTAGCTACAGACTCGGTGTCGCAGAGTTCTAACTCGACCGAGTCAAGTGTTGAATCAGCCTCCTTTCGTTCTGACTCGGACCGAGTCAGTTCTCTGAGCAAGCCAATTTTCACCACCGACACCGAGCCAGCCCGGAACGTCTCCGAACCCTCCACGACGACCACTAAAGACGTTCTAGAGCCCAGAGAGCCACCACTTAGCACGGGGACGCTGAATAAAGCTGATTGGAGTTTAGAGAACGCCCCGAAGGTGGAGATGAAGCCCTTACCCGAAGGGCTCAGGTATGTTTTCCTTGGACCTAACT
>NW_010965534.1:0-591 GCF_000463585.1 Tarenaya hassleriana
AACATGTGTTGATGCACTCTAAATATGGTTCGACGCACTCTAAAAATGTTTTAATGCACTCTAAACATGTTTGAATGCATTCTTTGTATGTTTTGATGCACTTTAAACAAGTTTGGATGCACTCTAAATATGTTTCGACGTGATCAAAAATGTTTCGACGAACTCTAAACATCTTTTATTGCATTCTAAACATGCTTCGACGCACTCTTAAAATGTTTTAATGCACTCTAAACATGTTTGGATGCACTCTAAATATGTCTAGACGAACTCTAAACATGTTTTGAAGCACTCTAAATATGGTTCGATGCACTCTAAAAATGTTTTAATGCACTCTAAATATAATTGGATGCACTCTATGTATGTTTTGACACACTTTAAACATGTTTGGATGCACTCTAAATGTCTTTGGACGCACTCTAGATATGATTTGGTGCACTCAAAACATGTTTAGACAAACTCTAAACATGTTGCGACGCACTCTAAAAGTGTTTTAATGCACTCTAAACATGTTTGGATGCACTCTAAACATGTTTAGACGAACTCTAAATATGTTTCGACGCACTCTAAATATGGTTCGACGCACTCTAAAAA
>NW_010965535.1:0-1245 GCF_000463585.1 Tarenaya hassleriana
ACACTCAAAACCCAAACCCCATGTCAATAGACTTCCGAATTAAACTCGAATTCACTCACCTTGAAATTTTTCTGCTCAATCTCTCGGTGATAATCCGTTTTCTGCACCATCGAGATTAACACTACCTATTTACAAGTTTTACGCTCTATCAGTACATATGTTCAAACATTATCATAAATGAGTTGGATGTAGTTAGTGTATAGGTCTCGGTTTCTTTTAGGAATCCTAGGTTTAGTTTTTAATTCAGATCCTTTCATTTAAAGAGAGTCGTTAGTATTGTATAAATAAGTTGGGAATTAAAATCTGAATTTTAAGGAGCTAACTTATATGATTCGATAACTAAGAGACATAAATCATCGTATTTTTCCTCCAATCAAGCCTGTTTCGTTTGATGTTTTGTTTAGCTTTGTAAATATTTGTTATCTCTTCCAAAACTATTGAGAATAGAAAAATTCGAGCATGCATATGGTCTTTGAAGAAAACCGAAAGTTTAAACCCCATAGAAAACTTCGATACTTTTCTAACCAAAGTTGGTTGTTAATTACGAGTTATTTCTAAGAATAGTTGAGCAAGGTTCATTTATTTTAGTCATGATTTGGGTTCTTTTCTAGTAAACAAACTTTTAGAATTTAAGTTCAAAATTTACTCATGTTAGTTGAGATTTTAATGAAGAGAACTTACTGTTTTGTTGATGAGAAGAAGAGACGACGATGTGATCATGTGAGAATTTCTTATGTTTTTTATTGTCTAAAAATTTCTTTCCGGATGAGTTGAAGGATGATTTTGGTCTGAAAGTGTTTAGTATTGGGAGAGAGATGTCGAGATGAAGAAGATGAAAATGGGATCGTTTGCATATAATGATTGCATAGAATTATTTAATTGGAAGACAATCAAATGGCGTTGAGTGGGTGTGTAGGTGTCATGTTTTAGGCTTAGGGTAGTATTATTATATCATCTCATTTTTAAATTCTCTTTACGTAGTGCACCACTTACAAATATATGAAGTGCTAATAAACGCACCATACAAAATGAGTGTATATATATATATATATGTATGTATGCAATTATGTGATTATATCGTTTGTCTCTATGTACGTACATTTATATTCATTTGCCATTCGTATCCTAATTTATTTATGTATAAATGTTTAATGCGTTATACATATATATATATATATACACTCATTTTGTATGGTGCGTTTATTAGCACTTCATATAATGCTTTTCTTGTTATTATATATATAT
>NW_010965536.1:0-1244 GCF_000463585.1 Tarenaya hassleriana
TCTAAATGTTCATTGGGATGTCCTTTTTTCATATCCAAGCTTTAGATTATTTAAATCTCATGTATACACAATGAAAAACGATTCGTAATGCCTGAACCTCGAAAAATCGCGATTCTGCAATATCAGTTTTTCCACAGTTTTTCGTTTGTTCATATCTCCTTTGTTTCTCAGCCAAATATAGCGTCGTTTGTTTCTAAATTCTCATTTAAATGTCCTCTTTCAAACTCAATTAACAAATTATAGAGATAACCAAACACATTGATGAAAACGAGCTTACACAGATGCAACTCAAGCCACTTACCTCAGTTTCGGTTCTGATCTGTCTTGGTCGAGATTTGTGCGATGTTTCTGGGTTTTCTATCTGTCATGAACTCCTAGAGACCTTCTAGGACAGTCCCTCCTTACTTCCACGAGCTTCCTTTCTCTCTTCTCTCCTTCTTTCTCTTCTCCCCCTCTCTCTTTTCCTCTCTTCCTTTTTTTCCAGATTTTTCTTCTCTAATGGTGGAGTTGGGTGATTGGAGGTGTCATAAAGGATAAAGGGGAAGAGTAGGATGAAAAGGGGGGTCTAAAAACAAGCTAGGGTCGCATTTTACTGGTTTAGTGCGTTTGGTTGTCGTGTGGAGCCGCTTAGGCGCGAGAAAATCACATGGGAAAGTGGTTACTTTGGGCAGAATTTTGCACTGCGGTCCGCCGGACCAAGAACTTGGTCCGCTGGACCGGATGACCAAATCAGGTTTTTGGTCCATCGATGCCCGTTTCGGTCCGATTGTGTGTTCTGGTCAGGCTGACCACATTTGGTCAGCCCCAGACCACACTCACTTCCTTCCTCTCGGTCCGTTCCTTTGGTCCAAACGTGGAACTTTCTCTCGGAATGGGTCTGGTCCGGCGGACTGACTTCTGGTCAGCCCCGGACCAACCTTCTCTTTTCTTCTTTCGATCCCCCCTTCTTTCCTTGGGTCCATCTAACGGGCTTAGTACGTTGGTCTGACCCTGACCAGATTTTGGTCCGGCGGACCAACTTCACTTTCCCAAAATTTTTTATATTTTTTCGATTCGTTCCTCCTCGTCTTGGTCCGACGATCCGACCTTGGTCCGACTGACCAGTTCATGGTCAGGTCCGGACTGAAGATAAATTTCAAATTCTTCTTCGCTTATTTGTTGATTTTTTTTTTACGTTTTCCGGCTTCGTACTCTTTTCCATTTTATTATTATTTTTTTCACTTCCATTTCCGAATTATTATACG
>NW_010965537.1:0-686 GCF_000463585.1 Tarenaya hassleriana
CGGACGAATGGCGATGGAAAAACGAAGGGGAGGAACCTCGGACAAACCAAGGAGAAGAGCCAGACCAACCGAGCTCGACGGAGGACCGGCAGACACACCGACGACGGCCAACGCGGGGGAAGAAAGGCGGACACACCAGCCAATGATGAGAGAAAATTCAATCTCAAATTTACTTGCAAAATCTCAATTGTGTTTTCAAATTACAAGAGCTGAGTTTTTAAAAGAAATAAACACACTTAATGCTAAGTTTACATGCATGGGTTTAGCAATAAATGAGATAAAGAGCTGTTGGGAAAGCTCCTTCCTTTGGGCTGCACATGGGCTGGGTCGTGGGCCTCCCTCTTGGGCCGAAGACTGGACTAAAGTCATGTCCTAGGCCTTAGCCAATTCGGACTTAATGCTGAAGACGTTCCGGGTCACTTCTTGTCCGAATAGGGATGCGCCATTGTTATCGTTATTCCGGAATCCGTCGAGAACTTGAGTGACAGCCTTGGTTAGCGTGATACGAAGTGCTCGAGCTCTAGCACGAGTTAATGGTGGCTCGGCTCTAGGGTTTGCTCGGGGAGCCTTCGCATTGTGCATGTCAAGTCCCGTTCCCGCGACTTCGAATGATCGTGTGATGTTATGATCATCCGGCAAGAGTCTTGACGCCTGATGGGCCAAGTCTTCAACGTCCTCAAGAGCTC
>NW_010965538.1:0-1242 GCF_000463585.1 Tarenaya hassleriana
TGTATGTATGTATGTATGTATGTATAGACACATTCGGAGTTTTATGCAAAATTGGTTACGTGAAGGGTAAGTGCTGTCTTGTGTTTTGATTCAATTCAAACTGTTGCTGATTCACATAATTTTTTTTAGAGAAAATCACATATTTATTTTCTATCTTATAACCAAAACAAGTTGGTGTGTATAAGTAATGTAATTTAGAAATCATTATTAAGTATAATATATCAAGGTGTCAAATTAGTTTTAGTTATACCCATTGGAGTGGCTATATATATAATGTATAATTTTGATTATACACGTTTTTTCATAAAAAGATAATACAAATCTCCTTTAAAAATTTAACCAAAAAAAATTTTCTTTAAAAAAAAATGTACGTATGTTATGTATGCACCGTGAGGTTCACGCGGTTTGCGTGTCAGAGAGTCTTACGTACTTTTTCTCTGTCTTGACCTATCATCATCATTATTATTATAGACATATATACACGAGATATTGTACGTAGTGGATAAATATAAAAAGAATTAATTAATCTCGAATCCATTAAATAAAAGTGGATTAAATTCATTTATTTAAAATTTATAGAGAGGATAAAAAATCTACTTACAATTTTACCTTTGTAAATAAAGATTTGGTAGGGCCATGCATTATTTTTTTGTACTTTGGATCGGTCTTTTTGTTTAATAGTTAAATTGAATTCGGATGTTGACAAAAGTGGGGTAAAATTTTTTTCTAATAAATTAAAACTATTTTTCATTAATAAATATATTTTTTCATAAACAAGATGGATTTATTTTTTAAAATTTAAATAAAAATAAAAATATTCTAATTAAAAATAAACATGTGTCCTAAATATCGACACTATTTCAAAAAGAAAATCATTGGTATTGACAATGAAACTATTTAATTATTTTGTTGTGTATAGTCGATGGATTTTGTACGATCCATTTAGCATAGAAATAATTTACAGTTGTCTAGAGCTAAAAAATGATTAATCATTTTATTTGATTTTTAATATCCGTATAAATGGAACAAACATTTTTAAAAATATTTAACTTTTTAATATAATTTGGCTTGAGATTAAAAAAGTTACTAACATTCCAATAAACATGTTTTTAATACAAAGTTTTCGATATAAATTAACTATGAAATAAGATGCTTCAAATATTAATTAACATCCTTTATAAAAAAAAAAGATTAATTAACATTGAAACCAAGTAGTTTACCCTTACAAATAATATTTTGATA
>NW_010965539.1:0-1220 GCF_000463585.1 Tarenaya hassleriana
GTATTTTTGGACGCAGTAATTCCTAAACTTGTATTTTTTAGCACAATAATTCCTAAAATTGCATTTTTGAATACAGTAATTCCGAAATTTTGCTTTGGTCAATTAGCAGTATGGACGATTATGGAACTCTTAAGCAAGTTTAGGAATTATTATGTTAAAACATGCAAGTTCGGAAATAAATAGATGAACATACAAGTTCATGAATTAATTTTACACCAAATTACAAGTTCAGAAATTTTAAGGTATTTTTCTTTATATTTTAAAAAATCAAAACTATTAATTATACAAATATTTATCTCAAGATATAGGCGGTTAACTTTCAATCGTTAACATATATACAAAACAAATGATAAATGCAGGTTTATAGTTTCTAGGTACTAAACAAGGTTTGATTTCATGACTAGGTTTCCTTCATCTTCTCGTGCACATGCAGCTTCTCATACGTACGATTTTTTTTGTTAACTATAAATTTTATAAATGTTAAGATATAATGTACGCCAGTGGTGAAAATAGCTCCTCAAAGCCCATAAAGCAAAAGTTTAAGGGAGTTACAATAGCAAATCAAATAGTTGAAACCACAGAGCCAGTGGCCTATCCGACAAAGCACTACCGAATCCCTTGGACAGGAGAGCCAAGATTTTGGATCGTGTCATGGCTAAGATGTCTTATCGAATGATGGATGATGACTTTGATGGTCTACTGATAACACGTACTTTGAGTGATGTTTTGATATAGGATGTCTAGCGTATTTCACTGGGTTTTACATATTTGTAGACATTCTAGGGCACATTTGGCTTCGATATTGCATGGTTGTGTTCTTTGGTGTTTAAACAGGCTTCCACACATAAAGGGAGCAAAAGGAGTGGAAAACATGGATTACGGAACATCACGGACAAACCGGGAACATTTGGAGTTGTTTCGGAGAAAACGTGAAGCTCAGAAACATCAGATCTTGCAAGTCCAATAACTTTCACTTTAAAAGTCCAAATCATGCATTCTCTACATCATTGGAAAGCTTTCTTCGATATCTACACATAGACGCCAAGCCCAATCCGATGTCGGAACAGAAAGTTATGAGCGAATTTGTGAAGCCCGTCAAAACTGCTAAGTGACACGATCGTGTCACTTTCAGTCACACGATCAGGTCACTTACCAGATTTTGGAAATATTCTGAATTTTAGCCCAGAAAAAGAAGGATTAAGTAGGGTTAGCCCCCAAGG
>NW_010965540.1:0-1237 GCF_000463585.1 Tarenaya hassleriana
GATGGAACATATAGAACAGAAGAAAGAGTGAGTAGAGGTGAAAGGAAGACAGTTCCTGACTGAAACACTGTAATCGAATCACCAGTTGGCAAAGAGACCGAGATTGGTGAGATGTCACTCATATCAGAGAACAAGGTCTTGTCATAACAGACATGGCTGCTGGCACCGGTATCTAAAATCCAGGTTGTAGAAGAAATGGGAAAATATGGGTTAGCAGTAGAAAAGAGAGGGCGAACAGGAAAAGTACCGGAGGAGTTCAGTGGTTGGGCTGCAGATGTACGATCAGCGAGAGAGTTGCTAAGCCCCTGAAGTTGATTGCTGAAATGCGAAATCAGAGAATGTGCCTGTGCGAGAGCCGAAGCGCCATGCTCCGGTGCAGAAGAGCCAATAGTAGGAGCATCTGACATTGTGCTAACCATATTAACACGGTGTTGACTATTCGACGATGGTGATGGGAGAATACCAGAATGATTCCAGGAATTTGGTGCAGTTGTGCGTGATCCGGAAGATGCCAGCTTGTGGCCACGGGGATAACCATATATTTTGAAGCAACGAGAAACTGTATGACCGAAGAGACCACAGTGAGTGCACTGAGGCTTGGACTTGTTCTGTGGTCGAGAGCCAGTTCCATGAGCCTGAGAATGGAATGCCACAGAATCAGAAGGGGAAGTAACAAGTCTTTGTTGTTCTTCCTGGGAAATCAGATTGTAAGCCTTGGTGATATTAGGCAGCGGCTCCATCATCAAAATTTGCCGACGAGCTGGTGTAAATGACTCATTGAGACGCATAAGGAAGCGAACCACATTCCGAAGATCGTAGAATTCCTCCCATCGTTTCACCAAGTTGCACGAACAACCATTACAAGTACAGGTCGGGAAAGGCTCATGATTTTTGAGCTCTTCCCAAAGACCAGTCAACTTGGTAAAATATGCGTTCAAGTCCAAAGATCCTTGATGTAAACCGTCAATCTTCTGCTGGATATTGTATATCTTCGAAACATTTTTCTGTTTGAACCTATTCTCCAAACTGACCCACACGTCATGCGCATTATCGAGATAGATAATGAGACTGGAAATGTCGGCAGAAACCGAATTGTTGATCCAGGTACAGACGAGATCGTTGCACCGAGACCACAACCCAAAATCAGCAGCATCGTGTGAAGGCTGCGAAAGTGAGCCATCAACAAACCCGAGTTTGTTTTTGGCGTTGAGAGCCTTCAACATCGACCGAGACCAGA
>NW_010965541.1:0-5744 GCF_000463585.1 Tarenaya hassleriana
GGATGATGAGGTGTCTTCACCACAATCCTTTAAACATCTTTATTAATATATATAGATTTTTATAGGTCTCTAGTAAAATACGAAATCATTAAATAAATAGATGGTTGAAGTGAGATAATGTTTTAATAGAGCCTCCCATACTATATGGAGCATGGAATATTTTATGTATCAACATATTATAGTACTTGTTTCCGATTTGGTAAAAGATCTAACATTGAAAAAACATAAGAAAATCATGCATGTTTGGTCTTAATATATATATATATATATATATTGCATTTCCATAAAAGATATATAACTAGATCCTCAATATCATTTATTTAATCGATGGATATATCACTTCTTTGTTGTTATGATAAAATGTTGTTCTGAGTTTTATTTTATTTTATTTTCTGAATATTCATATTCTTCATGTTAATTGTTAACCACACCTATTCTATATATACGACTCTATATGCGAATGTTACTTGTATGGACAAACTTGTAAAAAAGTGAAAATAATAAACATCGTACATATATATATATATATATGCTATACACAAGATGTAATATTTTTTTTACTCAAACTTGGATAGTTCAACATGTGAAATGAGACGCAAAAATATATGTCTCGCCTCGAATTCGAACTTTAAATTTGAAAAATGAGTGTATATTTCAAATCACCTGACTGACTTTCATCTCCGAGATTAATCTAGATCTTGGTCCAGGATACCTGGTTACCAAAAAAATATAATATTTTTTAGATATCTACGTACCATATTCTTATAATAACAAATAATAGAAAGTCTTTATATTCATCTTATATATATATATATATATAAAGTCTTATATTCGTCTATATATATATATAAAGAACTCCAACAGCACCAAAAAAGCAAAGGAAACAGTAAAAAGAAATTAAATAACCTCGAACGTCTCTGAATAAATGCGTAACCTTTAAAAAGACAAAACATGCTTTTTGAAAAAACTATTTTTTCCCCTTCCTGTCTTTTGCTTCCCATTTCAATGATGCCTCCAATTATATTTTCCTCTATTAAATAAAAACTTCGGTTAGTGGTGTCCGATATATGTGTAAACTTCGATTTGTTTTTTTTTTTAATTTTCTTTTCCCAAAAATAATTATTAAAAATATATATCTTTAGCAATTTTTCTCTCACTTTCATAAAGTTAATCTGGAAAAAGCTGCCACTTGATTTCCTTGTTGAGAAATTTTATTATTAATGCCAAAATATATGTTAAAATTTTAATTAAATAATTGCTATTGGTGTGGCAAGTTGTGTTTATTCATCGACTAGGGTTTTGGAATATGAATTACAATGATTGGAATCATCCCTTTAAGATATTTTGTTAGTGGGTTACTATTATCCTCTCTGTTGTGTTTGTTCTTCTCATGTACCTAAAAATCATTCATGTTTGTATCATAAAAAAAATTATTTTTTTAGAAAAATTCCTTTTCGTTTAAATTAAAAATCAGTCATATTGTAATATTCGACGAAATATCATAAATAATATAGAAACGTGGACATATGGAGTAACGTCCGTCTAACTTCGATGGAAATAAAAATATTATGACTGGTTATACAGAAAATCAATTACTATAAATTTAATTTTACCTAGATAAAAAAAAAGCACAAATAAATGAATTGGTAATTGTAGAGCTAATCGTTTTTTTATGGGATAGTTATTCCGAAGTGATTTTTTTTTTATGAAGGGTAAAATTTCCCAAGTGAAATTCATGACTAAACACCGCATTTAAGAACTTAAAAAGTTTTTAAAACCAAATATTTTCTTTAACTTCTATACGCGTATATAGCATATGTACACACACACACACACATATATATATATATATATATATCCACTTAAAACGCGTATATACACCTCACATATATAATTGGGACATGCATATACGCGTATTGCGCGTATGATGGGACACAGTATAGGCAATTGGCTACGGGTGAGAGTGACGTATGCTTGTGTGCATATTCGTGTTGTTTGCGTATGTATGTCTATAACTGTAGACATGTATGCTCGCAAGTGTATAAATATATATATATATATATATATATATGTATGTATATATGTATGTATGTACAAGACCGTCTCATAATTTTTTGGGGTCCTGGACATTTTCTAAAGTTTAACTAAAAAAACATTAATTTATATATTAAAATAATAAAAAAATTAAAAAAAAATCAACTGTCATACTACATTCGGTAACGATAACAAAAACTGTTACTCATCATTATTAATAATTAATTTTAATTATTATATATTATTACTATTTTTAGTTATTAAGGGACCCACAAATTTGGAGGCCATATTCCATCGCACCTTTCGCACTTGTTAATAGACGGCCCTGTGTATATATGTATGTATGCATGTATGTATGTATGTGGTAGGTAAAAAATCGAACTCCACACACTATTGTATAAACTCCTTTCCAATTCAGTGGGTGATCTATAAATTTTTTATATTGGAATATTAATAATAAATTAATAAAAGATTTTTTTTTGGTTTTATCGGATGCATAAAATTAATACTAGATTTTTATTAATTTTATGTGAAATTAATTTTTAAAATTAAGATTAGTATTAATGATACGAGAAACAAAATATGAAGTTTTTTTAGTTTTTTTTTTTTTTTTTTTGTCAAAGGAGTCTTATTAGTTAAGCTTACATGTTTGTATAATATAATAGTTTCATATATAAAACGAATTTTGTTGGTGATTATATGTGGGAGTTACCTGTTTACATAATATATTTACATCTTTTCGAGGTTGGTCTAAACTCTTCAGTCTTATAAACATATAAGCTTGTCAATTGTCACTTTTCTTATAATGATAATCGTCTATTTTATAAAAAAAAAATTACAAAATTTTATGTATAAATTGATAAAATATTTTAAATAGCTTTAACAATGGAATTGCGTTTTGACGTCTTGACTCATTGGAAATGATATGCATGTGTATATATCTATGCTCTATATATATACAATATACTGAATTTATATGTATGCGTACGTCCACTCTATGCTTCACAAAGGGGTGTTAAGTAAAACCAAGATTTTATATGGGCCAATATTTAGATACCATTCGTATATGCATCTTTGTTTTATATACATCAATACGCAGATAAAATATTGTGCATTATTTATATGAATATTAAAATATGGAAGGACAACGCAATGGTGGTCGGTTGATTATGATGGTACAAAATATCAATTTTTATAAAATATAAAATCGGTTTTGGACCGACTCCAAACGTACTCTCAAACACTTCTTGTCATTATTGTTATATCGTATACTTTTACAGTTATAATTCTTCATAATTATACTAGTGGACTAATTAAAATCTGGTTGAAATTTTCGAGTTGTTAAATTTGTCCAATACGGGAGATTTAACCCTTTTAGTAATATGACATGTGTCTTTTCTTGTAATGATTAATTATTGACTCGATTTTGATTATTATTTAGCTTCTATCATATTATAAAATATTAAAACGAGACAACACATTTCTAGCAGGAAATGGAATCAAATTTAGTACGATCACTTCGTCATTTACAATATACGTACGGCCACGTCATGAACTTTTATAGTATATATATATGAATACATATATATGATATATCTTATATTACAAATGGGCTTGAACGATATCAATTGGGTACGTATCATTATTTTAAGTTTTTTTCTCAGTATTTATATGTAGATTTTTTTTGGATAAAATGCATGTACGTAGAAATTAGATGCTTACTAGATTGTCCACTCAATGCTATTCAAACAACCACCTTTCAGCTAAATAATTAGATACATAAGTCAAAAAGCCAAAATTTACGTCATTTGGCTATATATATATATATAGTAAGTGGGTCTTTAAAGGTAATAAATCTAATGAACCCATATATTAATTACGACATATAGAATCTCATATTTGAATCGAAATTTTTATTATTAGGAAATTGTTTCCGCGTATATTCAGAATAAATGAAAAACACATGGAACTAATTTAATTTTATGATGTACCAGATCCCCACGTACTAATCATATATCATTTTGAGAACATATATAAATTATTCTCAAATTATGTTTAGGTTCAATTTTAAAATTTTGTAATGTGTTTACATTTTTTATTATATTTTTCCACCCGCCGTCAATTTTTCAGACAGGAAGGAATGTTTTTGAAGAAATTAGAGAAATTAAGGGATGTTATAAGTAATACACCCATATTGAAAAATCAAATCTCCACATACAATATATATATATATATATATGAGATAATTGTGGACAGACATGTATAAAGGGATTGGTGGAGAATCTAGAATGTAATGAAAGCGATTGTCGGAACTTTAAGATGCTGACACGTGTCCTAATATCCATCGTTGGTTCTCTATGAATAATATCGGAGTTTAACGACTCTGTCTTGAAATAGTAAGTGTTAATTAATTATTTCATTAATGATATTGGAAATCTGCAAAGAGATTAATATAATAACAGATTAAGTAATGATTATGAATAACTTATAAAAAAAAAAGGTATTTTCACCAAACAATATGCTTTAACGAACTCCAATATTCCACGAGTATTTATTCTAATAAAAATTGTAATAATCACATTGCAAAATATTTAAAGCTGAACTAAAGTTACATATATTTTTAATCTTAAAAATCTCTAGACGTACCAAATGCATTTGACTAGATTTATATGACTAGAAAATGATAGTGGGTTTTGTTCTTTAGCATTATTATCACTTTTTTTATTATACTAAAATATGATTGTCAAATTAGATGATTAATAAGACAATTTTCAATTCGATTTTTTTCTTTAAAAATAGAGGAAATATATTTTTATAACCATAGAGATTTTAGATATTTTCTATCAATTATCCTATACTCATACTGGTCATCAATGGTTTTAGATTTCAAAACTGCATTTTGAATTTTACCAGGTTAAATATTAAATCCAATATTTAAAGTCGCCCAGATGTTAATGAGGAGGGATCTTTCTGTGTTCGTCGGTCACAGATAGGTCAAACCAAATGATTGTTTCTTGATAAATTGCGTATATAAAATAAGAAAATATATATATATATATATATATATATATCTTATAATTTGGGCCTTAGGGACAGATTTTAATTTGTTAAATTATCATGTTTCTACGTACTTCGGTTTTTCCGGTTAAGGTTGGCAAGTGAATAGAAATCTTAGCCATTGGACATTGGAAAGTGAACAAGAATCTTTACCATTATAGATTACGGATTTTGTTTTGTAGAACCACTTTTAATTTATAAATAATTTAAATAAAGATTCAAGTTATTTACCAAAAAAATTAAAGAATAAAGATTCAATTTCTACATATATAAATCAAATTGTGTAATATTTTATTACTGAGCCACGTATATTAACATTGAAAATTTACTTTAGATAAAAAATTTAATTTTAATATGTATTTATTTATTATCATTTAATAGTTTGTATTTTTAGGATGTGTGTATATATATGTTCACTAAAGAATAATATATCGTACGAGTATAGGTTAGTGTAAGAAATTCCTAAACATGTTATAATACAATATACTCCATGAACGTGCCAAATGATTATGGATTTCATTAAAAATGTTGGAAAAATCACCACAAAAAAAACATTGTTTTTACGACGAAATTATTTCGTTTCAAAATTCTATGCATTGTGTATATATATATATATATATATATATATATATATATATATATAAAAAAAAAAC
>NW_010965541.1:6198-9263 GCF_000463585.1 Tarenaya hassleriana
CTTATAAAGGCAAGTGCAAGTGGATAGGACTCCACAATTTTATAGGACCCACATTTAATTTTTTTTAATCACTAATTTGTAATTATATTTATTAATATAATATATAATAAATAATTAAAATTATATTCAACATACAGTTTCGTAATTATTATCATTAATATTTATAATTTTTGGATTATATTTATGACCTTTTTAACATTAGATTTATTAATTAATATATTTAATTTTTTATTTAATATTTTTATAAAAATAAAAAATAAAAAATAAAAAATATTTTGTAGAGGCCTCTAAATTATCTGGGACGGCTTTGTTATAAACCTAGCGACATAAAACTGTAACTACATCGTTTTTAAAGTTTTCAAGTGACGGAATTATGGAGAAAAAGACAATAAGAGGAAAAAATAAAATAAAATAAAAGATTTTTTATACATTAAAATAATTATTATTTTAGTCACCAACTGAGTCGATAACTTTAACCGTTAATTAACGGATGAAATCATGTTCTGGAGAAAGGGTTCAATTGGGTTTGGGACACAGACATGGTTTCTGTTTTTCAATGGAAACAGTTGGAGTCATTTTCAACACTTAATGTCTCCTTTATTAATTCTTTTTGTCTATAAAAAGCATCATATATATATATATATATATATATATATATATCAAATTCAATTTGAACGTACGTATACGTATAGGTTGGAGAAGATCGAGTTGGATCGCTTAGATCCGTTTGCATTTGCTATTAGACGGTTCTGGCTTAGGAACTACGATCGATATTCCGTTGTGATCCTAACTAGCTAGAAGACTTTTATTTTTAAATTATGGATAAAATTATAGCTCTATATTTGCATGAAATTTAAGTATTACATGTTTTTTTTAATGATTTTAGAGTTTATTAAAATGATATTGTCGTCTAACTTGGTATATCGTCCACATTGTCAAAATAATTATCTTTACATTATTATTATTTATTAAATGAATTGAAATATATAATCTAGTTTTCTAGATGAATTCCAAAATTTAGAAAAAATTATAATTATTAATACAATAATAAAATGCAAACTAAAATATAAACTCGACGCAACCATATATTCTATATATACAAGGTACATTGCTTAGTTTCGTGGAATCGGAGATTAATTTCACACATATATTATATATGAGTTTACATCTAAAACTCTACATGCGAAGGCAAGTATGAAATATAATATCGAATCAAAGTATCGGAGATCATGCTTATATATATGCAACATATGTGTGTATGGAATTATACGTTATATACCTATGAACAAATCCGTTATATATATACGTATATATATATATATACAAGGTTTCGAAATGATAGGGGAGATATGAAGGGAAAGGACCATTGGTTGGTAGGGAGGCTACAATAATCAAAAATCTTTTTTTTTTATTGTTAAAATCAAAAATCATTTTTCTCCGAAGCTAGAAAACGAAACATGCATGAACAAGTGGTCCTTACAACTTACTTGGTCACCAACTATCATTAAAATTAATCTTAATACCACGAAAATAAAACACACTTTGTTTAAATTAATTTCCATAAAATTATATATCGATTATATATATAATATCCAATAAAAACTAGATTAGCATCTTCTATTTGTTATCATACAACTAATACATCACACAATTCGGATATTTACGCAGTCTTATCACTAAAAAAAATCCTAATTAATATGACGATGTTGTGATTGTTTCGGTTTATCCATTTGTTTGATTAAAAATTTTAGATATAAGTTTGATTCAAAAGGCATTTCATAGCCACTAAGATTAAAAGACCTTAGTCGGTGTCGGACCACGAAATTAGTATCACTCTTTTAATGTCAGATTCGCAAATTTCCTCTTTTAATGAAAAAATTAAATAAAAGCATGTCACTTTTTAAATAATATATATATATATATATATATATTTAAGATTAAAGTAAATAAAAAATAAATCAAATTTCTTTTTCCGGAAAGTGGGGCCATGGCCCAATAAAATCGTGGGACTGGATTTCGTGACGGTACTTGTCGACTACTCCGTTTATTTGTATTTTTGATGCCTGTCAGTCACAGCCCTGTCACTCTCCACCTCCCCCCATGTCGGCCTAATTATTAATATTATCCTCTATGTAATCATATCTCTCAATATTAATTAGCCATTTAAATTTATTGATTTTTTTTATGTTTATATTTTTTTAGAAAAATGAAATAAATACTATGGTCTGAAGATAAATAAATAGTTTTGAATATTATAAATAAGGAATACACATTCGTTTTGACTTTAGGCGAAAAAATTACACACTGTTCTACCACAGTTCTATTCATGTGAACTCCACATGTGTAAATTGGGTTATTTATTGCTGTACTGAAAAATAAAAATAAAAAGTCGAGGAGACATTGGGATAATGTTTGTATTGACATTTCGGACAAGTGGGAGAGAAATGTCTGTGGTTTTTTACAGGGCAGAGACAGCACACAGTTTACCTCTTTGTCGGGTTGGCTGTTTAGTCTCTATCTTAACCCCCTCTCACATTATCAATCCAGGATCTAAAATAATTTGGGTGGCACCAAAATTTATTATTTTTTAAATTTGGACCATTTTGTTTTATAAACGTGTTGAGAAACAAAAAAAAATTATGAATTCAAATTAAATACGTTTGAATTTTTTTTTATCCCAAAATTCTATATAAATTTCAAAATTGCATTGAAATCATATACAACATAACATAGATAGTTAAATTATCTATCACAAATAATTTATAAACAATAAAAAATAAGAAAAATAATTTATTAAAATTGATGGTTTTCACCAAAATAGCAATTTTGACTTTAATTTTTTTTTGTATAGCATGCCATCTAAAACGACAATTTCATCGTCTACAAAATAAAAATATATGTATTATTATGTAGGTCTCAGGAAAAACTTCTGGCAGAATCAGAAGTTCCCGGTTTATTGGTTTGGAAAATTCAGAAACAAATTGGAGATTGAACCAAAGTTGATTCAAGATCAGATTTCACTCAAGTGAAAGGGGCAAAATTGAAACCCACTCTTTCATTTATTC
>NW_010965541.1:9585-23278 GCF_000463585.1 Tarenaya hassleriana
TTCCACTATGAGTTAAGGTTTTCAAATCTCTTGTATCGAAATTCTTACGTTCTTGTATCGAAATTACGTTTTAAAAAAATCAATTTAAAATGAATCAAAGCGTAAGGTAGCTGAACTATTCAAAACTGTAATAATAATAAAAATAATAATAATTTAAAATTACATTTTTTCAGCTGGTGACCAACCCATCAACTCATTCCTTGGCAGAATTGAAACGATATAATTCAATCCAAATTCATATAGTTTTGACAGCCATTTAGTTTACACCCCTAACCATCTATTCAATTTCTATAAAAAAGAAAAAGAAAAAAAGGTAATAAAGAGAAAATTTGTTAATGAAATGTTTGAATATGATCAGGATCCATGAAAATTAGATATGATTTTTACTATTTTTCCGACAGTCAAATCACGGGTTTTTTTAGGCATTTTCGTTGAACAGTATGTTTTGGGGATAAGATTTGGATAAGGCTTTGGAAACATAAAAAACCCACTGTTCTTTCTCCAAATCCAAACGAACGCAAAATTCACGATTGGGTATTTTCATGGCGGTGGAAGAAGAGAAGATTCAGCTCGCCGGAAAAGTTATCGTGGCCATGAAGGGCCATCCCGGTACCGGAAAATCAACCCTAGCGTCCGCCATTGCCGCGGCTCTGAAGCTCCCTCTCATCGACAAAGACGACATCAAAGACTCCACCTCCTCTCTCCACCAGCACCAAATCCCACCCTCGCTCCTCAACGACGCCTCCTACGACGCCGTTTGGCGGGTCGCCTCCACTCAGCTCCGAGTCGGACTCGGCGGAATCGTTGTCGACTCGCCGCTCTCCCGCCGCCGCTACCTCGACGAGCTCCGCCGCGTCGCGTCTGATGCCGGCGACGTGGGAGTCTTGGTGGTGGAGGGCAAGCCGTCGAACGAGGCCGAGTGGCGGCGGAGGGTGGAGGAGCGTGGACGGTCCGATCAAGCCAGCTGGCACAAGCCCTCCACGTGGCGAGATCTGGAGAGGCTGCTCGAAGAGTACGGAGGGTGTACGGAGTACGACGTCGGAGATGTTCCGAGGATCGTTGTGGATACGACTGGTTCCGACAGAACTGAGGAGAGTGTATCCAGTGTGGTCGAGTTCATCGTATCTAACAGTGGTCCCTCCCTCTAAAAAATGTATATATATATTTTTATATTCAATTGTAAATAGAAGACTGTGAGAAGAACATTATCCATAACCTATGTTTATTTAGATTAATTAATCATCAAAATCATCAAAAAGAGACAAAATTACTACATATTATAAGATTAATCCAAAGCACAGCTCAAACTGATGTGTTAAAAACAAGTTATCATAATTTT
The DNA here is from genome assembly GCF_000463585.1 of Tarenaya hassleriana. Classification (NCBI taxonomy): domain Eukaryota; kingdom Viridiplantae; phylum Streptophyta; class Magnoliopsida; order Brassicales; family Cleomaceae; genus Tarenaya; species Tarenaya hassleriana. The sequence continues at coordinate 10,925 of NW_010965541.1, forward strand.
GTAATGTCTTTAGAGTTATTTAGGGGTTGAAGACTGAAGACAATCTTTCATAATCTCTTGAATCCTCCTCTCCAACAGCTTATCCTTGACTCTATCAAGCATGCTTTCATAGAAACCTTGAAGCCTCAGAAGCTGGCTTCGATCTGCAGCCTCTACCATTTGTTCCCATTCTCTTCCGAGGTCGAAATACCCCGAGGCTCGTAACGAATTCGGGATATCTTCCTCCTCGTTGAACGGTTTCCCGAAGATCGAACCGTGAAGTATGCTGGTGTATCTTTCCATCACTGTTAGCTTCGATTCTAGCCGTTTGATATCTTCTTCCGCCGAGCTTTTATCTGTCTCGGGTGCTTCCTCATTCATGGGTTTCGGCTCATTAGGCCAGAGGACAGTAGTCGGGCTATAATGGTCGGTAGTGTTTCCGTTCCCGAGCACGCCATTCCTTCCTCGTCCCCAAGACCAGAGCTTGTAACCTCCGTTCGCCAAGAGAACCGTGTGTGCTGCCCCGCAAGAAACCTGAACAGGGTCCCGAAACCATGATCCACTTGACATCCGTCTCGGTGTAATGGCGTCCCCGGCTTCAGGTTCAGTGAAACTAGCATCAGGACATAACCCTAACCCCTTCTCCATTCCCCACGACCAGACATATCCCTCGGATGATACCACACTTGTATGGAACAAACCACAATCTATGGAAACAAAGCAAGAGTGTTCAGGCAATTCTTTAACAGGCTCAGGAACGGATGAGCTCTTAGTATTCCCGTGCCCGAGCTGACGAATGTCCAACAAAGTCTTGCTTCTTGCGTCTTTCCTTTCTTATGGGTAAGAATAGCCGTGTGGTGAGCCCCGCAAGCTATGTCATATACTGTAAAACCCGAGTCCTTGTCAAATGTCTCGACAATCCGGGGCCTTGAACGGTTTTCTCTGTCCCCGAGCCCTAACTGGCCATGATCATTACCGCCCCAAGAATACAACACGCCATCCTCGTTTCCACAATTCTTCCCGACACCCACGAGGGCCATGACATGTTCATTACCACACGCTACCTTCAGAACCATCTGGCCATAGAAATCAGATACAGGAGTAGGAACCGAAGTGCTTGAAAATGAGAAGCGAGGTTCTTCAGGTTCCCTGTCTTCTTCGTGTGGAATATTGCCCCACATCCAAAGTCCTCCAACACTATCAATGGCAAGCGACATCATACATCCGGCTTTGACACAACTAACCTATAAAGAACGACGAAAGGGTTGTACTTTCAGATCACGGGTTATAAAGGAGAACTAGGGCAAGATTTGCAGAACCACATACCTTTGTAGGGGAACTGGTTTCTGTAACTGGACTGTCTTGAGGAGAACTGGATGATTCTGGTTTCAGAAACTGATCCAACAAGCGAGGCGCCAATGAATTCTCTCCATCAAAACCAAGTTGGCCATCCATATATCAGTCAAGGCTCTTTACTCATTGATAGATTCAACGTCGAGAACAGAGAAAAGGCCGATCATATCAATTAAACGGCAAAGATTCAGATGAAGGATACATATGTTATAACCCCAGCACCAAACCGAACCATCATCTGCCAACAACAGCTTGGAAGGCAAACACAAAACATAAGCCAAGAGAAAGGTTAATACCAATATGATCATGTTCAATAGAGAATCAGCATTTACCAGAATGGTATCTCCAGCATGATCTAGATTATGACCCGAGCTAGTTTATTTGGAGATCAGAGCGAAACCCACAATTGTTGAGATCATCTTAATCAGTATTTTTACAAGTAAATCGTCGATTAATCAGGTTTATGCCCTAACAAGCTTCAAGCAAGAATCATGAACTCTTTTCTTTTTCGGAAGAGGAAGGAACCTGAAAGAGCGAGACTGTGATAAGCACCAGCAGCAACACCCACGATTTTGACCCGATCACTCCCGGGTCGACCCGGAAACTCGAACCCGACACGAACTGGGCCGAGCTCGTCGGACTCCGAACCCAACCCGAGACGACCGAACATCCCTCTTCCCCATGAGTACACGCATCCGTCGCCTGCCAATTACCAACACCGTAATCGATCCAACGAAGGAAACAAAAGAGAGAGAAAATTGTACTTATCGAACGGAAAAAAGTTGTAAATTCACCAGAGAGAGCCACAGTGTGAGCTTCTCCAGAAGCTACGGACACTATTTCCCGGGATAAATCGCCGGAATCTGGAAACGCCGGCGATTTGTCATCCATTGCTATGCGACACCGATAATTTCAAGAGCTACGTGATGGATAAGATGGAAAGAATTACAAAGCAGGGATAAATTTGTAACTCCGCGAAACAATAAGGGCAATTATGGAACTAAAGCCAAATAAATTGAAGGTGAATTAGGCATATGGGCTTTACGTGAAGATAGAAATTAGAAAAAGGTAGGATTGGAATAAGCCCATGTGGGCCCATTGTATACAATGGGCCTAATAAAGCCCATGCATTTTCAAAGTCGTTCAGGTTTTCTTCCCCCGTTTCTTTCAACTCAAAATTATGCTCCTTCCTTCTTGTTCTTTGGGCTTAGTGTCGGAGATTAGGTTTTGGTCCTAAATCCTGATCGTCGGAGGTATTACCAGTTTCCGGAGCATTTGGGTTTTGTTGTTTTGATTTCGCTCTCTTTTGTTTGTGCATCTGCTTGGTTTGAATTCGGAATTAGGGTTTTATTAGGGTTTAACCTAGGTTTACTTCACTCTTTTTCCATCTTCTCTGGGCTTTGTTTATCTTTCTGGTAGGGATACTGCTGCTCAGGCGTGGTTTTAAAACCAAGCCACAGGCTTCAATCTGATTTCTCTGCTAATTGAATTGATCAGACTTTTGTTTGACAAGTATTGAGATCAATGTCAATGGACATCGATAGAGAAGATGGTAGAGCGCCAAACCAGCTGAGACCCCTCGCTTGTTCCCGAAATATTCTCCATCGTGCCCATGGCTCCGCTAGCTGGTCGCAAGGTATCCCATCCATATCCATGTTTTCCTGTCCAATTACACGATCACTGTTTCCAATTCTAGGGTTCCTGTACGCCTTAGTTTGTGAATTGGTAAGCTTTTTAGTCTTTTTCTTTTATGAAGGTTTACTGTTTCTTGATGTGTAAATTCGTGGGTATGCATTTGGATTTGATATGGTTTCAGGGGATACAAAAGTTTTAGTCGCGGTTTATGGACCAAAAGCGGGCACCAAGAGGAACGAAAACCCAGAGAAGGCATGCTTCGAAGTCATATGGAAACCTAAAACCGGGCAAATTGGTAAGTTTTAATATTAGAAATGGGGATTTTCACTTGAATGCATCATTGCGTCTAGCTGCATTCCTAGTTTGGTTAGAACATGTCATTGGTTGCTTGGTTATGTTGTCATGGTAGAAGTTAAATGTTTTTTTACATGGTTTGCTTAATGTATCGTCATCTTTTTTAGGAAAGGTTGAAAGGGAGTATGAGATGGTACTGAAAAAGACATTGCAGAGCATATGTGTCTTAACGGTAAATCCAAATACCACCACATCAGTGATAGTTCAGGTGAGTAGTTATCCCATAATGTGTACGTGGGTCACTTGTGGATCTCCATTTCCTTGCAAGAATGTCCATTCTCAGTTTGTCTTGTCTCTGAAGTTTCGGTTTCTTTATGTGACATGCAGGTTGTGCATGATGATGGCTCTGTATCCTTTTACAAACATTCCCAACATTTTAGTGAACTGAGGATTCTGTCTCGGGCATATATCTTATGCTTCATTTTAACAAGGAGATAAATATGGATTGTTGCTTGGGGATTTGAGTTTCTGAGAAAGTGGTGAGATCAGTGGAAATTGTTTGTTTGAGGAACAATAAAGGTGTCTGATGCTATTTGGAAGGGTCAGGCTTTACTTCTCTAATTAGTGGTTCTAATTGATATTTTTTTATAGAAGCCTTCATTTCAATTTCCTTGATTCAATCTCGTGTAGCTTCTTCCGTGCGCTGTAAATGCGGCATGTGCAGCCCTTGTAGAAGCAGGAATTCCTATGAAGCATCTTGCCGGTATTTCACTGCAGCTAGTGCACCTACCTACTCGCTTTCAGTTACTCTTACAACTGTTACATTTTCATTTTCAGTTGCGATATGCTGTTGCCTGGCCGATAACGGATATGCCATCCTCGATCCAAACAAGATTGAAGAGCAGGTTAATAAATTTTGCTATCCTTTTCTGCTTGGTTTTGTTCTTGTCTTTTCACGAGCTGCCACAAAACCGGTATGCTTATTTGGATTGCAAAAACTGGGCAGAAAATGAAGGCGTTTGCTTGCTTAGTCTTTCCGAACTCGATTCTCTCGGTTCTGCCGGAAGGGTCATCACTCGTGGAAGGTGAACCTGCGGAACACGGGATCATTACGTCTACCACCTATGGAGTTATGTCAGGTACTGCTGGAACTTCTCTTTCTTTACTTTGCATTGGGCAGTAACATATTGTGAATTGATGATTCTTTTGTGATATTTGTTTCAGTGGAAGATTATTTCCTGTGTGTAGAGAGAGGGCAGGCTGCTAGCGCAAGTTTGTCTGCTTTCTTCAGGAAGAACTTCCAACAAAGCCAAAGAGATCCGTCCAAACCCTGAATGAGAGGACCCTTTACAGTTCAAGTTTTTGTATTACCCTTGTCCTCAAGTCAACAACATTTCTGATATGAAATTATGATGGTTTGTTCTATAGATCCCTAAAACCATAGAATGTACTCCTTTCTTATTGCATCATCAAGGATCTTCTAATGATGTTGCAGACAATGAACAACACTTTGTGAGCTCTTTTCACATTAGGGTTTATATCCAATGGCAACTTTTTTTTTTCGTTTTTGGATTTTGCATTAAAAAAAAGGAAAAAAGAAAGCGTCGACAGCAGGATTCGAACCTGCGCAGGCAAAGCCCAACAGATTTCGAGTCTGTCTCCTTAACCACTCGGACATATCGACTTTTCTGTTTATCTTTAAAGAAATTTAAATAGAATTTTAACAACATTTCATAATTGTTTTACGGTAAATATAGATTCATGATTGTTTGTTGTAACATAAAAATGATTTCGGATCACGTGTTTATCTAGAAAAATAGTAAATTAATCATTTGCCAAAAAGATTTTAAGGAGAACAAAAGAAATTACAGAAGTTAAACCGGGTCCGGTTTATCCCTACCAATTGGATTTCATGGCCCTTAACCGTATATTGGTAAAACAGACAATACCAACACAAGGGCTTTCTCTCACGGCCCTCTGTTTCACAAATAAACATCTGATGAAATCTGAACTATACATCCAAAGACCACAAACTTAAAACAACGATTCTTGCGTTCTGGAAAAATGTTTTGGCAGTGATGAATCTCTCGGGACGGCAACGAGAATTCGTACCAGAGTCCTTGGCCTACCGGCTTCGCCTTCTAACTGATGTTTGCTTGTTTTTCAGTTCAAGATCCGGAAGAAAATCTTCCTGCAATTCCAAAACATATAACAGAAGACAGTTCTTGTAAGTTTTCCATCTTTGTTTTGTTTTCCTTTCCACCAAGTTAGAGTTTCGACAAGCAATGTCTCGAGATGTCCCTGGATTCAGCTGTATTTTCAGGATATCTGTCTCTTAAGAATCAAGAATTCGAGCCCTTAAACAATCTTGATCAAATATCGGTAAAACTTTGAAACAATCCAGTTCATATCTTCATATCAATAATGTTTAGCGATCTCGTTTTTTGAAGAATGCGCTTGTTTCATTTGAACAAAGGTTTTTTGAGTTTAATCATTTTGTTTAGCAACTGAAAAACCCGTAAAGTTTCTACCTTTCTTACCTTTTCTCTCTCCTGATTTCCCTTCTTCGGACAGGAAGACCCTCAAAAGAGTGGTGAGACGTTAACTCCTCTGGTGTTCTTCAAGAGCCATTTGTTGGGATAGAACGGATGTGATGACTCGAGATGAAGTTGCCACACCATGACGTTTGAGCAGCCCTCGGGCAATCCCTCCATCTGTGTTTCGTCTTCCACAATCTGTTCGATGAACGAACTCACCTGCAAATTTCCCAGTCCAGTTTTCGAGATCAAACACAGAATCGACAAGGTTTTCAGGCAAATGATTACTAAAAGGTTTAACCTTGAGATCATCTCCAACTGTGTCAGCCTGTCTGATGAGTTCAACAGTAGGTCGGTGCCAACGCTTTGGATCCCAAAGGATGGTACTGTTAAAGGCAAAACCCGACATTTCGGCATGGAATCTCCGGAATCTAGAAGATTGGCTTGTGTGCCATCCAATTACCCTAGTTTCATTACAAACAGGGCCTTCTACAGTGTCTGTGTTTCCTTTTCCGTTTAGCTTAGCTACTTTCCATGTCCCAAAACGCCTGAAAATGCGAATGCCGAACTTACTCAAACCCTATATTGTATCCGTAGAAGAAATCTGTAGAAAGTTTCGGAATTTCTCAAGTACCTGATCTCTCTCATTTGCCCAAAAAGATCCAATGAATACATGTTACTGTCATCTGCAAAGTAAACAATCCCGTCTAGACGATGTGTTTCTATGTGGGCCATCGCGAGATTTCTTTGGTGAACTTTCATATCATTCACATCGGTCACATTCTTATCGCAAACCAGATGTCTATACATGACCCCGGTCTTCCTCAAGATCTCTGCAGTCTCCACCGATTGAGAATTCATCTCGACAACAATCCACAGAAGAGGTGGCTCGACAAGTTTCAGCATCTGTCCTAAACGGTTCAGGTAATATGCCTGGAAGGGCCAAGAATACGTGGGGGTAACAATCACCAAGAGCTTACGAGAAACCAGACCCGATTCTTGTTCAAGAACATTTGTAAAGTTTACCGGTTCTTGAAACATCATCCAGTGCCCCTGAGTTGAATTAATCTCCATGGATTTGGTATCAGAACCCAGGCGTTCGTGTCTTGCTTGACTGTCATTTACTTGTAGACTCGAAACAACGTCAGAAGAGAAAGCTCGGTGCTTGGCCACGGAGCTCATTGAGAATTCCGTGGAAGCAAATTGGCCGAGTCCGATGAAAATACCGATCGAGAAACACAAGGAGAAATGTATCAGAGCTCTCTTCCATAGCTGACCTTTCGGTTTCAAGCGTTCAATAGGTCTGGAAGATCTAGGAGAATATACACCAAAGAGCAAAGCTTGAGGATCTGATAAACTAAGCAATGAAGAAGACAACCCTCCACCCGTTGCAGCAGATCCATGGTTCTGGGAACAAGATGAAGATTTGGACAGAGGAGAGCCCACAGAGACAGCTTCCCCGTTTGCTGAAGAACTCTGTCTGGGTACTGGAGACAGCGTTCTTCTAATCGATGCCATTTGAACCAACAAATCCAAATCCAATCCCAAATCTCAGATTCTGAAAACTACAATTCTTATAATCATTTCATCAAAAGGATCTCATCTCAAATGCTCAATGAAACTCTTCTGGTACCAAATGTTACAGACACATTGCCAAATCTCTCTTAACTTAAACTGTTAGCTCTGCATCAAGCTCAATCAAGACAAACATCAACAGGAGAACCAGACCAGACATTCAATCAAAGAAGAGTTTCCAAATCCAGACCAGACATCGAACTATTTCCATGGAAACCGGAATTTCAGATCGATGTGCAGGAAAATCCGAACTTCCGATGAAATGGGTCGTTAAATTACCGTTCGGGGACGAATGGGTACTCGGATCTTTTCGCAGATAAACGCCGTTGACGAGACCCGGAGCTACTTGAACTCGACTTCGGACAAACACTGCTCCAGAAACCGGATCGCCGCCATGGAAGTGTGCATTTACCCAAAAATAACACTTTTTTCTCCAAAAAGTTCGACAAAAAAAAAATAAAGGAAGAGAAACAAAGAAGATCTCTCCGTCTTCCTCTTCTTCTGCAAGATTGAAGATTCAACAGCAAAACCCAAAAAAGAAGTAATTTTTTTTCTTGTTTTGGGATTTATATTTTAAAAAATTGCTACTTCTTAGGACATTTTCTTGTCCAGATGCTTACATTACATGTGACTAATATTTGTGATACATGGATCCAGATATATATTTTTTTCTTTTCAAGCCTCCAAAACTAAAAATAAATAAATAAATAAATATGTTTCCCAGCCACTTTATGGCCTGGTTTTTTGGGAGTTTTTCTTCTGAACAATTTTTGGGATTTTTTTAAAAAAAAAAACAGAAAAAAAATAAGGAGATGCGCCGAAACAAAGTCTGGGAAATTATTTTATCATTCGATTTGATTTTGATTATATTTTGTTATATGCAACGGGAATGAATTCTAATCACCACAATTAATAATTAACCATGAAGTCTGTAGCGTAATCTTATAACTAATCTGCCATTAACTATCAATATCTCAAACTAATGAAACAAGTCTAATCATAAGTGTAACCATGCACTCACTAGTTGTTTTTAGCTGAATCCTAAAACTTAAATAAATATTTAAGTAATTGTTCATTCTTAACAAAAAAAAAAAAAGATGCAGCTTACAATGAATTTCTAGTATTTACATTGGATGAAAAACACCAGATGTTTCTATTTATTTAGTTATGATTAATTCAGTTTTGATTATCTCGGATTTTATAAATTTATAACCAAATATTTATTTGGTTCCTTCTTTTCTTGGTTTTAATCGATTATGGTTCAATTTGATTACAGTCTAATTAAAATTATAACAAAATAATAAATAAATAAAAATTCGATTCTATTATAATAGTAAATAAAATAAATTGAACATCATTGAAAAAAATATTAAAGGTCTCAATTTAATTATATATCATAATTATAAAACTATATAAACAAATTTATTATACTAATTATTTTAATTAGATATAACATATATCGCGTATTAATCGAAAATATATGAATGAACAAATGATTAGATTCGGTTATGATTAATTCAGATTTGGTCTATTAAAATTTTATAACCAAAAAATTATTTAATTTTAATCACTTCAATTCGATTTTTAAATAACCGAACTATTTTTGCACCCCACAAACCCCTAATTTTATCTGTAAATTCTAAAAATAAATATTTATGTGACATGTTTATGTTTTACTAATTAAATTATCAAATTATACACTCTTGCATTTTTATTTATTTATTTATTTATTTATTTATTTTTGTGTCGCGCTAACCCTTTCTTTTTTAATGCTCTCCCGAGTTCCTCCAGACTCTCTTCTTCATCTCCAGATCTGCTGAAGCGCTCGCAGAAGAGGATTAGTCACATCGATCGCCATATCTATGCCGATGGCGATTAGGGTTTCTCTCGTTCTTCTGCTCTTTTTATCATCCGCGATTGTTTCTCTCTCTCTTTATGAAGATCAAGTCGGGCTCATGGATTGGTAATTCGTCTCCGCTTCATCCGGTTTCTTCTTTTCCTTGGATTTCCGTTTGTTTCTAGAGAAAATTGGCTGAGAACTTTAGGAAGCTTCTAACTCTATCTGACTATTCTAGAATTCTCATCGTTTGAATTTTCGATTTCGGACTCGGATTGTTGTTCTCGCCGATCTGATTAATCCATGTCGTATTGTCTTTGATCCGTGATTTGGGCTTACAATCTTGTTAGCCAATGTTTTGCGTGATTATCCGATTTCTGGAAGTGTATTGGAAGTGTATTGTTTGGTCATGGATGTAATCGAAACACTCTCAGGGAAAGTTACTCTTAGTTACCTCGGGGATGATATGGGACGAAGTAGGATTGAAATTTCTACCTTAAGGGTTTCATGGAGAAGACTCTTTTGTTGTTTTGTGTAGGCATCAACGCTACATTGGGAAAGTGAAGCATGCAGTGTTCCACACTCAGAAAACTGGAAGGAAGCGTGTTGTTGTGTCAACCGAGGAGAATGCTATTGCTTCCCTTGATCTCAGACTCGGAGAGATATGTAAGCAATCATTGTTCACTTGTTTTATTACCCAGTTTGAATAATGAAGTTTCCATGATCATTGGAGTGTCGCGTTTTTGTTTTGGTTGTTTATTTGGCTTTCTGGTTTGCTGCAGTTTGGCGGCATGTTCTTGGGGCAAATGATGTTATCAATGGGATTGATATTGCCTTGGGAAAATGTAAGAGTTCATATCTTCCATACCTGTTGATTAACTATGCCTGGATGGACCTGCAACAATTATATGAGCATTTCAACCTCTGTTACCTGGCTTTTGACTGTTTGAGCGAAATTATTTCAGATGTCATTACCCTTTCCTCGGAAGGAAGTATTTTAAGGGCCTGGAACCTTCCAGATGGCCAGATGGTGTGGGAAACTGCGCTTCATGGTGTAAAGCATTCCAAGCCCCTGTTGTTGGTGCCGGTTAGTGATACAACCATTTTATTTGCTTGTAGTTAAAGATGACCTGTTGCTATCAATATTGTTAATGCTTTGCTGTAGATAATTTTTGGGTTGCTGAATTAACTACCATGATATAGTCATAATTATTCGGTAAAGGGTATTTGCTACCTCATACCCATACCATAGATACCCAAAGGGTGCAGGCTCCTTTTTTCGTTTGTTAGGAAACACAAACTTCCCATATGTTATCGAAGAATGCAATGCCATCTTGGATTTAGTTGCTATCAGCATCTCTTTGTTTCCTTTCCTATAGTTTATGAACACAAGTTGTTTTGCAGACGAATTTGAAGGTTGGCAGGGACTACCCAATTCTTGTTTTTGGGGGAAGGTCTCTTCAAGCCGTGTCTGGTGTAGATGGGGAAATCCTCTGGAAAAAGGATTTTGAACCTGATGGGTATGAACACCCTTAAGTTTATATATGACTGTTGCTGCTGCCCTTATATAAAAAAGTTACAGACCTGGATTATACAATTTTTAATTGATGTCTAATAACTTCTTTATTGCGCTTTGTGACGTTCTCTGCAGCTTAGAAGTTCAGAAGGTTCTCCAACCTTCTGGAAGTAGTATGTTATATGTGCTGGGCTTCAGTGATTCATCCCAGGTTGATGTCCATCAGATTGATGCCAAAACTGGGGAAGCAGTAACACACAAAAGTATGATGTTCCCTGGTGGGTTCTCTGGGGAAGTTTCGTCGGTTTCTAGTGATAAGCTTGCTGTTCTTGATTCAACTAGGTCAACATTGGTAACAATTAGCTTTCTAGATGGAGATATTAGCTTCCAGCAGAAGCTTATCTCAGATCTTGTTGAGGATTCTGGAGAGGTCGAGATTTTACCATCCGTTCTTAGCAATATGCTTGCTCTAAAAGTCAATAAACGCACAATACTCCTAAGAGTCAACGGTGAAGGAAAGATGGAGCTGGCAGACACATTATCTGATGAAACAGCGATCAGCAATTCACTTCCAGTCGCGGATGATCAGGAAGCATTTGCCTTGATTCAACATGAAGGAAATAAGATTCACTTTGAGGTGAAGCTTGTTAATGACCGGGAGACTGTATTGCTTTCGGAGAGCATTCAAATGGAACAACATAGAGGGCTTGTCCATAAAGTTTTCATAAACAACTATATTAGGACAGACAGGACTAACGGATTCAGGGCATTAATTGTAATGGAGGATCAATCTCTTTTGTTGCTGCAACAAGGGGCGATTGTTTGGAGCAGGGAAGATGGGCTAGCTTCGATAATCGGTGTCACAACATCTGAACTGCCTGTGGAAAAGGATGGTGTATCAGTGGCAGAAGTGGAGCACAATCTCTTTGAGTGGCTTAAGGTAGGAATATATCACAATGTCTTGTTTTTATTGATCGCTGTAGTTGGGTTACTTCCATATAAATTCATTGTATTTTTGTGGTTTTTGTCATACTGGCCATTTGAAGTTGTCTTTGATGTAATTTTTTTGGTGGTTTCTCTTTGGAAGGGACATGTGTTGAAGCTCAAAGGGACCTTGATGCTTGCAAGCCCGGACGATGTAGCAGCAATCCAGGCAATGAGGTTGAAAAGTTCTGAGAAGAGCAAACTGACACGTGACCGTAATGGCTTCCGGAAACTAATCATAGCATTAACACGAGCTGGAAAACTTTTTGCATTGCACACTGGAGAAGGAAGGATCGTCTGGTCTGTGCTGCTGAATTCTCTGCGCAAATCAGAAACATGTCGAAATCCGTCCGGTATTAACTTGTTCCAGTGGCAGATCCCTCATCACGCAATGGACAAGAACCCTTCTGTTCTTGTAGTTGGCAGGTGTGGTCCGGGTTCAAGTGCTCCCGGTGTACTTTCCTTCGTAGATGCCTACACGGGGAAAGAGCATAGCTCATTAGGTGTTGATCACTCTGTTGTGCAAGTAATATCTCTGCCATTTACAGACTCGACTGAACAGCGTTTACATCTGATGGTCGATACCGATCGTCGTGTCCACTTATACCCAAAAACTTCAGAATCTCTCAGAATCTTTCAGCAGG
>NW_010965541.1:23329-29836 GCF_000463585.1 Tarenaya hassleriana
GCAGGAGCTTCAAAATGTGTACTGGTACTCGGTTGAGGCTGACAATGGTATTATAAGAGGGCATGCAATGAAGAGCAGTTGCTCCGATGAGACTGCAGATGTGTACTGCTTTACTACCCGGGAACTATGGACCGTTGTCTTCCCCTCAGAATCGGAGAAAATTATTTCGACACTAACACCAACACCAAATGAGGTATGGATCTTGGTCTCTGGATCGGTTCTTATCATACCTTCTTTTCTGTTGTTAGTGATTTACACTAACCTTATTAAGAGAATATGACAGTGAATAGCTGTAAAACTAAAAAAAGAAGCTATTCATGACTTGCATGAATTTGTTTTTTTTTTCTTCAGGTTGTGCACACACAAGCGAAAGCCGTAGCGGATCAGGATGTAATGTATAAATACATATCAAAAAACCTACTGTTTGTGGCTACTGTTTCACCAAAAGGTGATGGTGATATTGGTTCAGTTACACCAGAGGAGTCGACACTTGTGGTATACCTCATCGACACTATCACCGGCCGTATACTGCACAGGATGTCACATCAAGGTTGTCAGGGGCCAGTTCATGCTGTAAGTTTTCCGACCAGTTTTTTTTTTTCTGGTAATGGTTGCAATGCAAATTTGTTTAGCCGTGGAAAAATTGTTTGCAGGTTTTTAGCGAGAATTGGGTTGTCTACCATTATTTCAATCTCAGAGCTCACAAGTACGAGGTTACTGTCGTCGAGATCTATGACCAGTCCCGGGCGGTACGTTAGCTAGATACTTCCAGCATCATATCATTTAACCCATTTCATTTGATCTATGAACCCTTTTTTTTTAAATTCGATTCGCAGGAGAATAAGAATGTCTGGAAGCTTGTTCTTGGAAAGCACAATCTAACGGCACCCATCTCTTCGTATTCACGTCCGGAGGTGATAACGAAATCACAGTCGTATTTCTTCGCTCATTCCGTGAAAACAATGGCGGTAACATCAACAGCAAAGGGTATAACATCAAAGCAGCTTCTCATCGGTACCATAGGAGATCAGGTTAAGTTCATTCCCTGAAAAGATCTTGAATGCACAACACTTTTCAAAACACTATGCTAAAAAATTTCTCCCCGACGGGTATTTTCAGGTTTTGGCACTCGATAAACGCTTTGTGGATCCACGACGGACATTGAACCCTTCACAAGCCGAGAAAGAAGAAGGGATCATCCCTCTCACGGATTCATTACCCGTCATTCCTCAGGTTTCGCACAGCGAAATTCTTTTTATATCTTTCTCATTTTCGCAAGATTTTTATTCGAATTCGAAAAACTAACACTACCTTCATTCGACAGACATACGTCACTCACTCGCTCAAAGTTGAAGGGCTGAGAGGGATAGTAACGGAACCGGCGAAACTAGAATCGACGAGCCATGTATTTGCGTACGGAATGGACATATTCTACACTCGGCTCGCGCCTTCGAGGACATATGACTCGCTCACGGATGATTTCAGCTACGCCCTCCTCTTGATCACGATCGTGGCTCTCGTCGTGGCTATCTACGTTACTTGGGTCTTGTCCGAGAAGAAGGAACTACGCGATAAATGGAGGTGATTCCACACAAAAAAAAAACTCTTGTTTTTTTTTTTGGGAGATAGCTTGAGTTTCAACTTGGAGAAACTTTTTTTTTTTGTTTAAGCAAAATATTAGTACTGCTCCCATTAATTTTTTTTACTTGTCGTTTTGGTTTCGGTTCAAGAAGAGAACACGTTGTCTTCGATTAGTTTCTTGATGTAGGCGATGACATGCAGAGTACAAGAGAGAAGCTTGTCTTCTTCACATGTTTTTTTTTTTTTTTTTTTTTTTTTGCAAAACATTATATAATAGGAACCAAAATCAGGGATGGGCCATGGCGGTGTCTGCCCTTAGAATGGGTATATGGACAAATTACACATATGGTTAGATCCTGCCCTTAATGTGAAATAAACAAATAAATAAAAACGCTGAACGTAATGTGTTGTTTTCCGAGGTTCGGAAAATGGGTTATGATGCGTTCCATCGTATGATTTCGATCGTTAGGAAAGCCCATGGAGCATCACTTGTCATGTAATATGACAGGATGTATCTACGCATATGTATCGTGTATTGCCTGCCCCTATAGGCGCTATAATATTAATATATAATACAAATTCGTGTTTTTTTTTTAAGGAAAAAAGGAATTGACACTTGTTAAATGCCACCCATCACCTCACTTCTCCCTTCAGTATAAAACAAACCCATCTTTCACTCTCACACTCGCACCGGAAGGGAAGATGAAGGGAGAGCACCAGAAGCTGAAACCCCACGCGCCGCCGCGTCCACTCTTCTCCTGCGGCTTCTGCCGCCGGTGCTCCCACTCCGTCCTCAGCCCTTCCTCCTCCCACAAACCCTCCTCCTCCTCTTCTTCCTCCTCCTCCTCCTCATCCGCCTCCACCTCCCAAAGCTTCACCCAATGGCGCTTCCCTCACCACCCCGACCCTCTCCCCCCTCCCAAAACCCTACCCCTACCCCTTTTCAACCCATCTCCCCCTCCTCCTCCTCCGCCTCCGTCGTCCATTCCCCCTCTCCCCGCCACCACCCTCCAAGAGACCTTCCACATCGCCGAGCTCCACCTCATTTCCGGCTCCGATTCCGACAAGCTCATCGCCCTCCAGCTCCTCGAGCGCTCCGTCGTCCCGGACCCGCCCTCCGACCCCACTTGCCCACCCGGTCTCATGCGCGGTCTCGTCCGATGCCTCCGCACCACCGACCGATCCGCCGCCAAACACGCCTCCAAGTCTCTCCTCGCTCTCTGCCTCGCCGAGAGTAACCGCCGCGTCGCCGTCGAGGCCGGTGCCGCCGGTGCTGTGGTGGAGACCGTCGCCGGGCTCGAGGATGCCTCGGCGGAGCGCGCGCTAGCTGCGCTGGAGCTTGTGTGCACGGTTCCGGAGGGCGCGGCGGAGGTGAGGACGCATGCGATGACGGTGCCGGTGATGGTGGCGGTGATGGCGAGGCTCGCCGGGAGGGGGAGGGAGTACGCTATGAGCATATTGGCTGTGGTATACGGTGGCGGAGGGGAGGAGATTCCGGCGGCGGCGCCAGCGGAGGAGGTGGCGAGGGCGGTGGCGCTGGCGCTTCAGGGGGAGTGTACGGCGAGGGGGAGGCGGAAAGGGGCGCAGTTGCTGAAGACGCTCGAGGAATATGGACGGTCGGATCTTAGTCAGGATGGGGCTTGATTTCCATCCAACGGTTCAGATTTTGTCAGATGAATCATCTGAAAAATAAAAGTAAACATGTTCTCGTGTCACGGGCTTTTTAAAAGTAGAGTGTGGGCCACTCGTCGTCTGTATCTCCCCCCCCCCTTTATGCGTGTGTATATAATGGTTCTTCAAAATAAAATATTATCATTTTTATTAAATACAAGGTTTTTAAATCATCTTGCAAAAATATTGTGTATAGATATTTTTATCATATATTCAATAATTCAACCATATGACGTGTTAATTTTGTTTCTTGTTTTTACAGTTTTCTTATTATTTTATTTGGTAAAATATGCAAGAGAGAGTAATTATATTCATGTAGTAATAATAATAATAATAATTAAAAATATCTCTTTTTTATTTCCGTTTTCAGTAGAAATCTAAAAATCTGAAAACGAAGGAACACACAAGTAATTATTGCTACAGTGTTTCAAGTGTCAGTTTTCACGTGTGGATGTGTCTCTGTAGGGTCTTCGCTTCAGACGCCAGAAATGCGTCATCCATCACACCTCAAAACGACGACGTCCTACATAAGCGAAATATATATATACAGAATATCAAATATGTTTTTGTTTTTTTTAATTATATTTTTATCGAATATAACGTTTTTCTGTATTTTGGACTAATTATTGTTAAACATATTTCTAAACGATTTTGCAAATACTATTTTCGGGTTGTTAATCAATTATTATACTATTATTCCAGATGCAGTAGAAGCTCAAGATATTTCGTCCGAGTTTGAATTTAAATTTTTATAATTATATTTTATTTTACGAATCAAATAAAAAATTTCTACATAAACCGACCAATTTGTCGGTAAGATTGAACGTTAAATTTGTTTTCCATTAGAGTAATGAAAATCATGGATTTTGTTTCCATTTATATATGTTATTGGGGACGAACATATATTTTACGCGCTGGATTCACTTGCCATCAAACTTCGATCAAATCTGAAAACGTTGGAAATTAAATAATCGAATTGGATTTTATTTAATTTATTCAGATTATGTTGGGTCTTACTGCTGAGACATAGAAGGTTTAGGGTTTATAATTTTTGTTTACGTAATATTAAATATAAAATTCTTAAATTTGCATAGGTTGGAATTCAAACCCTAACCTCTCATTTCTGTACACAACGAATGAGAGATTATATTCCTCGCTCTAAACAAACCTCAGCATCCTTGATAGTTTATTTTAATTTAACACTCACTAATTACTTTTTTGTTAAAACACTCACTAATTAATTACTTTATAGTTTTTGTGTAAGTTTTATAATTTAGTAGTTATATTTTTTTTTTATATAAAGTTAATATTTATACTAGAGTTTACACACACACACACACATACATATTATATATATAAAATGGGGCATCGTGTTGCTTTCAAATTACAACATGTGTTTGGGTGCGTGAGATCTGCAATCATTAATTGATAATATACCAATTGAATATATTCTGTGCTATTATCTATCTCTATAATCTCTCAATACCACTTTTCGGTCAAACATTTGATGTACCCTTATCATCATCATTATTATTATTTTATAATAACGATATAAAACGGATTGGTTCGGACCGATTCAGAACGATTCAATTTATTTTTTATTCAATCTCTTCGACCTTTTTTTTATGAGTTAGAAAAACTCTAACAAATACCAAATTATCCGAACTATGAATCAACTCGTGAAACATCTTATATTTACCTAATATCCAAATTTTTTAAAAATTATATAAAAATTAATAATTTAAAATCTAGGTAGCGAATTCATTCACTGTGTTATAAACAATATTTCTATTTATTTATTATTATATTTAGAAACAAATTACATATGTATAGATATAATCTTAACGGGATACCCCACCAGTGGGAACTACCTTCTTATTGTCGATTTCTGTAATTTATTTGTTCACAAAAAAACAATTTGTGTAGTGATTACTAATCATTACAGAAATTAAATCAGACTGATAAAGCACAAATTTTTCTTTATTTAATCAGTTGTTCACATCCGACATAGAATCCCTTACTTAGAAGCATTGTTCTCCTCACCGGCCTCTAATATATAAAACCACACATTCCAAAAAACCTAAACTTATCAACACTACATATATATACATACATATATATATTGATATATAACCAAATCTCCTCGCGATATGGTGCGGTACCATTACAACTTATGGCTCTTCATTTCATCGCTCCTTGGCCTGACCGCATGGACCGCTCGGTCCGTACCACCGGAACCACCGGTCCAATGCAACCAAACCGGTTGCATGGTCTCCAACGCGTACGGAGCTTGGCCGGACCGCAAGGTCTGCCATGCGGCGAACGTAACCTACCCCACGACGGAGGAAGATCTCCGTCGCGCCGTGGCTTACGCCGTCGAGCACAACCTCAAGATCAAAACCGTGACCAAATTCTCACACACCATACCGAAACTCGCCTGCCCTTCTTCATCCGGTTCACCCGGTACAATTCTGGTTAGCACATCCCGGTACGATTCGGTTATCGAGATAGACCCGGTCCGGTTAACTGTGACGGCGGATTCGGGAGCCTCGCTGAGGGCATTGATCGATAAGGTTGAAGAATCCGGGTTTAGCCTCGGAACGTCGCCGTATTGGGAAGGCGTGAGCGTCGGTGGCTTGATCAGCACCGGTTCACACGGAAGCGCGTGGGGGGCACGCGGCGGTTCGGTTCATGACCACGTCGTCGGTCTGAGCCTTGTGGTTCCGGCGAGCTCATCGGAAGGCTTCGCTAAGGTTATTAGAATCGAAGAGAAGGACGCGGAGCTTCTTAACGCCGTTAAAGTCTCGTTGGGCGTTTTGGGAGTTATCTCTAAGGTAAGGATACCTAACGCCGTTATTGGCCGTTTTATAAACGCCGTCAACTTTTCTAACGCTGTTAACTGTTCCTTCGATTTTGCTTCCAGTTTTAAATGAAATATCTTTTTCCTTTTCTTTACTGGGACATGAAAGAAAACTATAAATTATTTATATGTATTTATGTTGAATTTTTAATATTTTTTTCTCACCTAAGCCTACCTTTTTCACTTATTCTTGTCAAGCTGAATTCATTGATATATATATATATATATATATATATAAGCTGCTTCCTTTGGATAGATAGAGTCGAAATCAATGCCATAATAAGTGTAGAAGGATTCCAAGCACTACTAACGCCAAAGGGTCCTCCTCCATATGATTCTTTTAGGATTGAATTATGAGTAGTAATTATAATCAAAGTAATATATATATATATATA
>NW_010965541.1:30174-40654 GCF_000463585.1 Tarenaya hassleriana
TATATATATATATATATTTCAGGTGAAGCTTTCGATAGAAAAAGCATTCAAGAGAAGCGTTACGTACAACTTCACGTCCGATGTTGGTATGGAAGACATGTTCCTGGAACATGGGAAGAAGTTTGAGTTCGGAGACATAACTTGGTATCCCTCCAAAAAAACCGCCGTTTACCGATACGATTTCCGTGTTCCGGTCAACGTGTCGGGCGACGGAGTCAACGACTTCATCGGTTTTCAGTCCAACTCCATCTTGGTCACTAAGGGCATCCGAGCTGCAGGTTAGTATCTATACATTTCCTATTTTGGTTTGGTTCGGTTTGGATTTATTCGGTTTTTGCCATTTCTTTTCTTTTCTTTGTCCATATTCCACAGATCTTGGGAGTTTTCTGCTTCAACCAACATGAATCAAACAAAAAGTTGAATGCTTTATGAAACTTTGATCATAAACTTTTTATGTTTATTGAAAATCTAATAATACAAACTCATAGACCTCGATCGGTTCATCCCTATAATCTGTAATATACTAAAAAAAATTATGAACTGTGTACATTTCAAGCCTTGAATCGATAGTTTGATATGTTTTTTTCCCCGAATATCGATCTAATTTTGCTATGAAAATGTTGCAGAGAAGTTGCTTGAATCTACCAAAAGCGTGAAAGGGAAATGCGTGATGGCAGATACGGTCATAGCCTCCAAGAAACTACTCGGAAACGGCTTGAAGAACAACGGCGTCATCTTTACCGGTTATCCAGTTATCGGCAAGCAGGGCAAGATGCAAACCTCGGGATCGTGCCTCTACTCGTCTCCCTCGAGAATCGACGTAGCCTGCGCGTGGGACCCGAGGTACAAAGGGCTTTTCTTCTACGAGACAACGGCCATATTCCCGGCCTCTAGATCCAGAGACTTCATCATAGATGTGAAGAAACTTCGAGACCTAAAACCCGAAAACCTCTGCGGTATGGACATCTACAACGGCATTCTAATACGTTACATCAAACGTTCAGACGCCTATCTCGGCCAAGGCGAGGACTCAGTGGTCGTGGACTTCAACTATTACAGATCAGACGAGGCGTCTGAGCCGAGACTGAACGAGGACGTGATGGAGGAAATCGAGCAGATGGCGTTCTTCAAGTACGGAGCAAAGCCGCACTGGGGGAAGAACAGGAGATTAGCGTTTGCGGGCGTGAAGGAAAAGTACAAGAATGGATACGACAAGTTCATGGGAGTGAGGAACAGGTTGGATCCTAGGAAGGTGTTTTCAAGTGAATGGTCTGATGAGATTCTGTCTGGGGCAGAGGGTTCGAGGGAAGACAGTTGTGCCCTAGAAGGGAGCTGTGTTTGCTCTGAAGACAGACACTGTAGCCCTTCCAAAGGGTATTTCTGCAGGCAAGGTCTCGTTTATACGCAAGCTAGGGTTTGCAGATACTCTCCTGGTGATGCTTCAATGGAGTGATCTTATTTTATGTTCGAAATTTGGATTATTAAATAATAATATATGGACCGTTGGGAATATTTGTGATTATAATATAATCTCATGCTTTAAATTGGAGTTTGTCCGTTGCTTCAAAGCGACTGTTGGGGTATCAGAGTCTGTTTATTGATTTGCCGGTTGGCTAATGCATGGCCATGGGGATGCCTTTTACGTTACTTAAATTTTGTTTTTGACGTTTGTTATAACATGGGAAAATGTGAGAGTGGAGATTTGAAATTTTTGTGGCGTATTATAAAAGGGTAAGCAACAATAGGACTAGAAGAATGATAACTTAAATAATTTAAATATTTGATTATTATTAATATATATATATATATATATATATATAAATTTAGTTATCTATTGCTGGAAAAGCGATTCCAAGTATATATTTAGAGATTTGGATCTCTTCAACCAAATTTAGTTCACTTGAATTACATTTAATCATATACTAAACAATAGAATTCAAGATGCGCTGAAAGAAAATTATATATTATTTATATTTTTTGTTTTTTTAAAGAAAATTAATTCAGAAGAACCCTAACAATTTGTCCTAAGATTTGGGCTGAATCTGGGCTTTATTTAAGTTGAACTGCAAAAGCCCGAAATACAAAACACCATTAGGTTTCCGAAATTATCCGACAAAAAGTTGGTAAGTTTAATTCAGCAAGTTGCCCAGTTTTGTAGAATGACCAATACAAAAGTTGTATTATTATTATTATTATTATTATTAGTGTTTTATCAAAACCTGTGGGAAAAAGGTTTGGATTACAATTCCTCATGATACATCATGTGGACTCAAAACAAAACAAAACAAAACAACAACAACAGTACAGACATCTAAACTGTAAATAACAAGAAACCACAGTCAAGGACACGAACAGAGGAAAGCTCTTACTGTTATTGTCTAAACGGATTTTTTGTTTTTAATGTTTTCCACCCGACAAGGGCCGAGCGAGGGAGGGGCATTAGGTGCTTCCCTCTTATCTGAAAGCCCCTCCCCCCGTCCGTTATCATCGGCTGGCGGAAACCCCTCTTCATCATCTGTGCTAGTCTTCTAATTTCACCTGTATCTGTTCCATACTGAATTTGGACAAAAACAAACCAGGGATCGATTTTCCAATTATGATGAAATTGTGTTGTAGGGATTTAGATGGGCAATAGACAATGACATGTGGGAGGGAAGAGTCGACAGTCTAAGGCCTCTATTCGAAGGTACGTTTAGGAGAGGCTTTTAGAATATGGGGTTGCTCACGTATCTCCATTTTCAGAACGAAAAAAAAAAGTATAAATAAAAAATTAAAAAAGGAAAGAGCAGATTCATGTCGACGCTAAGCCTTCGTGGGACTTTTATTTTTGATTTTGTGTTTTTCCCCCTTTTTTTTTCGAAAGAGTTTGGGTACAGGAGCTATCATATGTTATAACAATTAGTAAAATTTAAAAGTTAATGTGATTCATTTGCCACCCGAGTGGTATCAGAAGCAAGGATCGATATGGGGAAGGATCAAATCGACAGGGAAGTGGTCGAAAAGGTAAGTGCCTCCGCCTCCGGCTAAAGTTGAACATGGGTCAGGTCTTAAAAACTTTTTTGTTAGGAGTGGAAGTCAGCAAGAAGAACACAAGTGGACTTTTGACAACTATCTGTTCCAGCAGTGAATTTGAAAGAGAAATGAACTGTTCTGTTTCAGTTGCTGAAATTTTAGTGAAATCCAGTGTCTTTAGGGTAATGTATTTGAGGAAGAAACCATAGGAAGAAAAATGGGACCTTTTTCTTGTATTACCTGCATACTCCTAACTTGTATATATATCACGCATTTTCAGTGGCTGGACGAACAGGCGTCCTGTTTTGCTTCAATGCATCATCCTGTTTAGACAAGCTCGGTTTCTTCTTCGAGCTTCCACGTTTTCTGAACTTCAGGTCTTCACCCTTTATCATGTAAATGTTTCCAGGTTCAGGAATGGTGAAATCAGCTGGGTTTCTATTCATACTGCACATAATAGGACCAGAATTGCTCTTTGGTGGCAATGCAGAGGCATTGCAGCTCTGTGTTTTTGCCTTGGTTTTCTTGGCATAGTCTGTTGTGTGAAATTTCAGAGGGAGCATCATAGAATCCGATGCCCCAAGAAGCTGGAATTTTCCCGGGTCACAGCTGCTTGTAAAGAAGGACTTTTGATGACTGCTGTGAATAGGTGAAACGACATCTTTTGTATACCATGGACCTTGGACCGTAAAATCAGCACCTCTGGCGACACTCTTATCACTTTGAAACGATAATGAAGACGTGCCAACTGCTGAAATGACGGGAAAATTTTCTCGGAGGGTCTCACCTGCCGGTCTCTTGCTGTAAAAATCAAAGGACAGCTTTTTTGTTGAGCTGGGTCTCTTACTACAGTCCCCTGGTTGGAGGCCCATAAATTCCTTTGATTGGTGACCTTGCGGAAAAGGTCTTTTCGGGAGTTCAGGGTTTCCGGGGAGGTCAACGAGAGTGTTTGACCTCAGCCGTGGATCCATAAGGCTGAGTAGGTGCATTGCCGGTATACTGCTCTCATTAGCATAAGGGTCTAAGGATCTGCTATCGTTCCCACTATGTTTGCAACGGAATGAGAATTCCGAATCAGGCCCACGTTTTTGCTTTCCATTATCAAGAAAGTTAAGGTTCCACGAATTCATATCGCTGTTGGAACCCCGTGAAAGCATATCCCGCCTGGTTGGCTGATCCACAAACTTCCGAGTCATGTTGAAAGAAACAGGCGTTTGATTCTGTGGTACCATAGAAGACGGCCACATAGGATGGGAAGCTTCTCTATACGGATGTGGAACACTCTGGCATGTGTTACATGGACGAAATACCCGAAACGGGGAAGGGGATGGGCTCTGACTAGCCACAGTTGGCAGATTCCCCAGCCACTGACAACTATTAATGCTCTGCCCACTAGATCCTGAACCAGAAAACTGGATGGAGTTCAATGGTTTCTCTCGGGTAAGAGGAAATATCCCCAACCCAGAAGGCACATAAGGGTGACCAAACTGACTTATCGGGAAAAAATCCACAGAGTTTGGCTTCACAGAGGAAAAATGTTCTCCTTTAGTCGCGTCTTCCTTGCTCGCATTCTTACTGCGAGGTTTTGGTTTCCTCAATGTGTTGTCTTCCAGTGAAACAACATTTTCATAGGTTTGATTGAGATCAATCAGCAATCCATTCTTTTTGCCGGCCTTTGTTTGCAATGGCTGTTTGTTATTCTTCATGGTGTCTTCTTCTTTGTCAGGCAGACACCTTTCGTATTGGTTTTTGGCCATGAGCTCAACTATTTCCATTGGAATATCATCTATATGGTCCGGTGTCTTCTCCTTTCTATTATCGCTTTGGATAAGAACTCCCTTCCCTTTATCGTATGCACCAGAAGTATCCTGAAAAGCAACGGGATCCCATTATTATCATGATCCAATATGTGATAGCATTACTTCGAAACAGACATAACTAGACAAGGTAGCGACCTGTTTCATCTGTAAAACAAAGCTTAACTGAACTAGACAAGAACTTGTACAGCCATTTCTTGAAACAACTGCATAGGCTATGTAAGACAGAGATACATGACAATGACGTATACGCTTCATTGCTCATTTTCAAGTTTATAGACTATTGAATTGATATTTAAATGATATATGTAACGCTTGTACCTTTTGCGGCGCAAGAGGGTGATCAACTTCTGTAGAAGGGGTTTGCCTTAGATTCTCATGCAGGAAAGGCACTCTATTGGAATTGCTATTGCAGCTGAGATCAATATAAACCTGAGTTCCACCACATCCATCCGTATTGGATTTAGAAGGGGAAGGGAAATCTCGAAAATGGTTTGTCTCTGCTTCTTTCTGTCTCACATGATCGTCTCGGTGATGTATGTTTTGCAAAGGCAATGAAAAGACCGGCCTTTGATCAAGCTGCGGAATATATTTTCTAACATATCCATCTGAAACCAAAGTTTTGTCCAGTGAAAGGTCAGGCCCTTTCCCATTTGACACATCTCGAGTAGTCTGGGAAACTGCGTTTATGTCTCTAATATGCAACACTTCTGGTTTTCTTGTTTCTATTTGATTTGCTCCAGTCATGCTGTCACCAAAACCGATCATGGTACTCCGATTGTTGTCAATTGTGGACTTCTTGCTCTTCTTCTTGACTAAACTAGGCTTTCTCTCTGTTCTCTGAGTACGCAGAGGGCAAGGAACCGACTCTTTACCTGTAAATGAAGAACGAACAGGAGTGGGGAAATTATTCTTGCCAGTGTTGCAATTAGGTGAGCTTTCACCGTTTTCCTGGAAACTCTTCTGCGAATTTTCCCGAGAAACTGCAGGCAAATGCTCGTCAACCACCTGAAACCTTCTGTTTTTCTGCTTACCCTTAATAGGATCTTTGTCAAATCCGCTGTCAGTAGATTGACTCTCCACACTTGGTTGTGAGCCTAAGGCAGACAGCACATTGCCTTCAGAGTCACAACTCTGGGAGGAGTTTTCAGAATTTTTGCCAATTGTACTTAATTTCCTGTTGGCGTAATTATTTTCAGGTGTCGCCATCTCAGGAGGTCGCCATTCTTCATCTCCAGATGATTTTCTTTTTCTACCTCTGACTGATTCCTTCTTGGATGGAGACTCTTCATTTCCAACATCATTACCATTCTTTGTGCTGGATTTACCCAATAACTCGCTGAGCAGACGAACCTTTCGAGCTTTCCTACGCTGCAAACCACTCATATAATCAGGGTTCTGATCGAGAAGATTCTTCACCATGATTGCACTTTCTGATGACACATTATCACATTCATCTTCCATCAAAACACGGCTGCCTTTATGATTCTTGATTGCCTTGGGCGTATCCTCAACCACACCAGCTATCTCAGATGAGCCAAAGGTTGTCAGAGCCTCCCCAAATTGACCATTCGTATCCTCAGTGTTCTCTTTCCGATTAATATCCACCGAAGCGTTAACCTTTTCTTTAGATTTCTTAATGGCCTGCTCTGGATTGGCAAGCTTTCTGCTCTTCCTCCCAACAGTAGCAGCATCCGCAGATCTACGTCGTGCTTTCTTGAGCAATGTAGCTGCAGATATCAACAGCATCGTAAGTACCATAGCTGCTGGGAAATTTCTTTCCGCTTCAAAAGAAAACTACAATGCCAAATCTACCTGTCCGATTTTCCGTTCGACATCTTTCATCATGATTTACTTTCGCATTCCCATCAGTGATTTTACCTGAAAAAGCACATTACATACTGAACCAAGACCCAATATATTGAGTACCATGCACAAGGGACAAAAATTAACCAGTGGATTCACACCTGCAGTATCAGCTTTCCTTTCTTTCTTGTTGGCGCTGGTCAGAGAATTCCAATCGCCTTTACTAAGGATAATCGGCAAATTAGCATCGACGACCTTTTTCTCCCTAAGAGCTCTTGAATTTGAATAAAGCTGACAACCTGATAGCAGAATCTCATCTTAGTCGCAAAGAAAACAAAAGAATCATGTTTCGGGTAGACTGCTAGTATAGAACATGAAACGGTATACTGCATTTTTACCACTGCCATTCATCCCTTCGGCATCGATATCTTTGAGGCAATTAGTACAACGCCACCACCTAGATCTTGGAACAGATAAAGAAGGGAGAGGATAGCTATTGTCCTCCAAATCAGCACCATCCACTGAAAATGGCCAACATTTTCCAAGGTCTCTCTGACGGATCTCAGCTACGAACCCACTTTAGCACCCAAAAACAACGAAAAACACTCTATTCATGATGAGTCATATGGCATAAACATCACCATATACATATATATTCAGCAAACGAATTTCCGGACAAAATACAACATGCATGCATGTGCACATTAAAGGATCGATCAAACAATAACGAGAAACGAGAAATAAACTAATCTTACCGTATGGAGAAATGCTCGCATTTCCCCGTGTCAACCTCATTGGTGGTGCCTGCAAGATCTACGGATATTGAGTTGATCTTAATAGAGGAATCCATTGGTAACAGCTCGAAGTTGATTAATCCTCAATAACGGTTCTCCTCTACTCCAACCATTGTAATCTCCCAGAAACTTTGACCTAAAAAATGTTACACAGAAAACATTACAACAGCTCTACATCGATGCTGCATCATTTTATGCTATTCACACTAATGTTACATACATAAACCACATCTTGGACATTACATTTCAGAATCTCTACATCCAAGAAACCACACTTACATATAAGAACTACATGCAACTCTACAACCATAATCATCAAGCATATTCCATGATGGTCCACATACGATAACAGCCACAATCCATATCAAATCCACAATTCCATGTCCCCCCGAAAAAAATCAGAAACCCTAGGTCTACATAAAATCAAGAACAAAAAGCTTCACTATCATCCATTTCATGCACATTCCATATCAAAATTAAATGTAAGGGTGACCTTCACCCGCTAAACATCCGAGATAAACCCTTAAACTAGACCGATTACGACCGAGCAGAAATTAGGGTTTCCAGACACACGAGACCCCCAAAGCTGCGATCTTCTTCAATGTCACCGCCAAAAAAACACGAAATCATTTCGATATACTCGGAAAGCCAAAAACCCACATCACGAATCCGAGAAACAAGGACTTACGGGCTGAGTTATTAGGGTTTATAATCAAAATTAGGCACTCAATTAACAAACAGTTAAACGGGCTACAGTCATTTAATTAAGCGCATGTAATAAAACAAGAGAGCACAATAACAAAGACATAAACCGTTGGTTATATACGCGTAGATTGGTCCGTACACACGAAGACCCGCGAGGAAATGCGAATCGAGGATTCGAAGTGACGTTCAATGAACAGTGAACTCAGCGAAATACCCATCGAGACCCTAAGTCAGCTATTAGTCAGCGAAAGCCCCCGACCAGATCAGCCGACACCAAAGCTCAATCCCCAGAAACGAGGAACGAAACAGAAGATTATGGTCCGAAAAACTCACCTGGATAATCCGGCCCGAATCCGAGCGAAAATTCGATCCTTCACGAACCCAAATTTGATCCTTCACGGCGAGCGAAGAAATTTGTATCAGCTGATAGAGGAGCTCCAGGAGAAGAAGAAAAAAGCAGCTTGGAGAATCGATTCGTCGTCCAATGGGTACAATTTGAGTGCGGGGTTTGGAGAAACCCTAGCGTCCCGCGAGGAGAGAGAAGAGGGGTTTTCCTAGTGCTGGTGATTGTTGTAGAGAGAGACGGGGACTGTGAAGAAGAGAGAGAAAGAGAGGTTTTAGCTTTTTATCTTTTTATCCCTTGAAATGAGGGTTTGTTGTAATAAAAGAATATATACTAAATAAATTAAATAAAAATAGTTTTTTAAAATAAAACCGAGTCTGTGGAACATGACAATGCCATGTCACAATCTGGTCTGCCTATTTCCATAAACACAAATATCGAACACGTATTTATATATATCCTATTATTTTACATAAATGAAAATAAATACATGAAAAGATAAAATAGAGAGAATTTTCTGAAACCTAATAATAAAGCTATTTAATTTCAGTTCATATAAACAAAAAATTGAAAATGTTTGATATTTACGTAATTATTCTTTTTACTTTTTTTACGTTTTATATTTCATGGAAGAAAGAAAACATAATTCGTAATTAAACTTCTTGGACATACGTTGGGTGATGGGACGAGTACAAGAAACCAATCATATTTCTCCACGTGGCACCAAGTGCAGTTCTTATCACAATCCACTGTGCATGGCTGTCCTAAAAGGAAACCCTAAGCGCGTGAACTCCACACGCAGCTCTGAGCGTGGTGTACAACTTTCGTCTGTATTGCACTTTCCAGAGGCTCCTCTGCACGTAAAGGCATTTTCATTGGACCGTGAGTTACACGCGCAATGAGAGCCGGTGGGGGAAGACGATGGGCCTAGTAAGAAAAAAAAAACCCTAAAAGCTGTTATTATTTTGTATGGGTTAGGTGATGTTACCCTAGAGAGCCCATTTGCTCAATAAATGAATATATAACCCTAAAACCCTTTTTGCCCTTTTGTAAAATTTTACCAATCGCATATTTCAAGAAATAGTTGGATCACATAAAATAGTTTTGGGTATTTGTTATTTTTTTTAGAAATATAAATTTTATTTTTATTTCTTTTTTTGTGATAGAATCATCACATGGTAGCCCACTCATTGGGATACCCCATGATGTAAGCACAATTTAATAGCTTTCTTTTTTTTCCCCCTTTTTTTTTTTATAATAACCCCACGTTAGTCCATACAGATCTAATCAATGAAATGGAATAAGGACTTCATTATGTAATAGTTTTCACCGACGGGCCGGGTCGGATACATCGTACGTGTGTAACATAGGCTCGGTTGAATGCATGCCTTTGTTTTTTTTTTGTTATTGATAAAAAATATATTTTTGATAATTCAAAAATTCAACAATCTTTTGATCCAACTATATCAAAAGATCGGAAAAATCCGGATAAATATCTCTATCTACACTTGAATTTGAATCAGAGATAAAAATACGTTTAGATGTTCTTTTACCATTACACTACCCAAATTTGGGTTTATCGATACAATTTGATAGACACATATATATGCTTTGTTACCCATTAACTAGTGACAAAATATTTTCTCCCACTAATATTACATATATATATATATATAATATGTGAATTTTACTAAACTCTTTGAGATGCTTGTCTAGGATATGTTAATGAAATATTACTCGGAAAATTTTTTTTTAGATATGCATCTCTCTCTAATAATATTATTTATTTAGGTTGGGATATTGGGTCGGTTTAGAAATTTTCTTTTGGAAAATTTGATCTCCTTTTTTTTCTCCCTTGCAGCGTCATCTATATGTCCGTTTGTTTACTTATGATCACTTTTGCTTGTTTTGATGCAATTAATTACGGTGTTGAAAAGTTGTGACGTACTATATATATATATATATATATATATATATATATATATATATATCTTTTTAAAGAC